>NC_070629.1:22632709-22932709 GCF_947347685.1 Pleuronectes platessa | reverse complement strand
AGTCCCAGCATTTTGTGAGAACAAGGCACCAGTCAAAAGCCTGGGAATCATAACTGAGAAATGTCAGTTTCCATGCAAACAAAGAGCGATCCTGTGGAATATATTTGTCAAACCATCAACAGCAATTGATTAATCGTAATCTCACTATGCTTGTGCTCATGTTTAGGTTGTCAGACGGATCGATACGTAAAGTCTAGATGAAATATTTCACACAAATCACATACTTCTCAGATGGAAAATCATTAAATGTGTAAAAAAAACAGGAATTTGTGTGTCGAACAGAAAACCACAGCCCATTGGATAAGAGAGAATTGAGTGAGGGGAGAAGTCTTAGAGTAACTGCATAGCATTAGCTAATTGGGATCAAACAAACTCTACTGAATACAAATGAGAAGAAACAGAAATCTAAGTTAAAAGTTAAAACCATAATTGCATCTTGTTTCTCTGTGTTTTCCTCTAGTATACAAATATTTAAGACAATGCTTCATTGCAATGCTGCACCAAAAATTGGTATTTGTATCTCTATGCAAAGACTGAGATATAAATAAGGAAACCATTTAATAATCAGTCATTTGCAGACAGCAACACTAAATCCATAACATATTGTAAATAAGCCTGGATACTGTGACTGCATGGATACAGTTCAGTGCTAGTTACAATGAGCCCCTGCAATAAAATGCACACACCATCCAATTCTAGCTCCAGAGTGAGTCTCTCAAGAGAACAAAGAAACCCTGGAGGTTTCAGATAACAAGCTCCCTGATCTCTGGTCTTTACACTACACTTACTCTGGAGCCAGATGTACATGCACCTCTGGGTCAACACAGACACCAGTGGGATTAACATCTATTAACAGGGAAGAGGGACAGATTGGAGACGCTCGTCATTAGGCACAGACACAGGAAACGTGTCTGATTTCAGTGGTTTGGTGTTCACAGCAGATAATTGATGGTATGAGAGAAGCAAAGCAAGAAAAATTATACATGTTTATTCATACTGTACATGTGTGTGTGCGTGTGTGTTCATACCTCGGAGTTTTCCTTGCGGAGCCCCAGTTGGAGGACGGCACTGGGAGATTTCAGTTTGGCTTGGCTGGACTGGGCCATCTGCAGGTTTAACTGCCATCCTACAAACTCCAGCTGAAAAACACACATGGCACCAGGATTCAGTTCATAGTAGCATAGCTGTGATAAAGACTCAGACTTTTAAACGCTCCCGACACATTTTTAATTCATACATTCTAAAGACTACAACAAACTAAAAAAGTAGCAATTACCAAAAAATAAGGAAATGAACAGTATTTGTGAAGAAACATTTATATTTGTGTATATTTATGAACACATTCTTTTATGATTTGACCTCAAATTTTTGCCGTTCTTTGATTAGTGCTATATATATCAATTTTATTATACAATTTGTGAAGATTGATTTTCTTCATATCGCTAACTATTATCTATTGGTACTTCTGTAAAACTTTGTGTCGTCCTCAAAGTTTAAGTTGTCAGACTCTTATTCTCTCATCCAAACTTTTCTCCAACGTCTGTAAATGTGAAAAAAAACTTGCAATGCCTCCAAAACACCAAACTCACCAATCCACCGGCTGATTTACTGAGCGCCACCTCATCAGTCAGCTGGAGCAGTGTGATAGATTAGCAGTGGAGAGTCAAGGCAGGACAGTTAAGTGTTTTACGATGCAGAGAGAGGCCATAATAATAAACCATGTGTGACTTATTGGGGCTGGACGCTTCCGCAGCAGAGGACAGGTGTGAGGTGAGGAAGGGCCGGGAGCCCGGGACGCATTATTCACGACTGGAACAACCATCCACATTAGCATGAATAAACGCCACAACTTTATGATGTGTTACTTAAGACTTCCAGTGTAAGCAAATAAATAAAGTTGAAATGATAAATCTGCAACGATCAATCAACTGAACTACAAAGTTAAATTCTAAAATACAGTGTATTCTTTTTATCTAAAAAGAGAACAGTAACTTATCAATTAATTTCCCTTCCCTTTGTTCTGTATTAACTGCTCCATCATATGTTAATGTCTCTGTAAATAATCTGTAAATAACTGCAAGAATATATATTTCTAGACACACACACACACACACACATACATATCCACAGGAAGATTTAACATAAAGTATGAGTAGAAGTAGAATATTGATTTAAATACTCAAAATATACTTTTACTGATGATTGATTAACGTTCAGTTGTATTGTTCAAATAGTTATTTTTTTGTGGACTGGAAAATGCATTTATGAAACCGTATAATACACAACGTGTAACATGCATTCATTTTGTGGATCATCACTTGTCACTGTGATAGGTTATTCACAGCACAGGGTGATTTCTTTAAGTTTCAAACCCAAAGATGAGAAAGAATTTCCAAATTTGAAAATTTGTAAGGAACAAATGTTTGTCATTCTTGCTCAAAGAGATAATGCAAAAAATCAATTACCAAAGCAGGGGCCAGTTATTTTTCCCTTGGCAAACTACTTGATAAATTGGCAAATACTTGCAGGTCTTATTGAGACTGCTTTCCCCCATTCTTACCATCGCCTGCTTTCCCCCATTCTTACCATCGCCTGCTTGTGTTTAATTGTTGGTGTCACAACTGGTGAAAATGATATCACATCTCTTATTCAGCTAATAAACAAAAAGGTGGCAATTAGTGTCTTTACTGTTTCCTGAAAAAGATAAACAACTAAATCCTGCTTTCTACTCAATGGAAAATGGAATAGAAAACAGCCACACGTCTGTTACACACAGTCTCTTGTGTGACTTGATCATTGCCCAAAGTCAAAGCAGTAGCTGAGGTCGTCGTGAAGATCGACGGCTGTCAAGGCCTTCTGCTGCCAGCGACACATTCATGGGTATAACGGAGAGAAGACGTGTGAGACACAGGCAGGTGAGGTGTTTGGAAAGTATGGCAGCAGAAAACAACTCCTGCATAATGTGACTGATGCGCATTTACTGCGTTAGATCCTAAATTCCCTGGAGTTTGAAAGCGAGCACTGTTTGAGATGTCACACCGCTTAATAAAGTTATAGAGAGGAACACGTTTTAAAATTACTCTGACAAATAGTGTGAGCTGTGTAAAGACCCTTTTTTTCAAACTAACAGCTGGAGTGAACTCGCACGAAAGCAGGTCATCCTCAATACGGAGAGTCTGATTCTCAGCTCAGAGCAATGTCGCACCAAATCAGTTCAAAGGGATGGAACAGTGAGAAGAGCCGCCTGAACCACTCCGTCTGGGACTGGATTCATCTGGCTTCGGTTAAGAAACAGTCGACTTGAGGTGGAAATGGTGTCACGTAGGTGCGGGGGGGAGGGTTCAGTACCTTCTTTGGGGCAAAGATGTTAAGCTTTAGCTTCTCCACTAGCTCCGGTCCAGCAGTGGCCCAGGCTTGAGAGAAGACCTCGGCCTTGTCTGGGTCCAGATGAACGGCCTCCAGCTGCTGCTGCAGAGAGACCGGCTTTACGTGATGATACACAGCCTGCAGGGACGACACAACGCACACAAGTTACTGTAGATTTAAAAACCCCTGCTAATGTTTCACAACAACAACTGATCACTTTTACAACAATTTTCCTTTATACAACTAACACGCAACGGTGCTACAACATAACACTCACAATACAACAGTGACCCCTGCTGGACAAATAGGCACAATGTGATCCACAATAACAGGAACCAAAATTAGAGACACTTTTCGAACTATGTGTTACAATTACTATGGTTTTTTTTTTACTTGGCCTCCACAGTCAGATCTAATATTTAACCCTAAAATGTACATGAACAATAAAAAACAATACATGAAACTCCAATTTAGGTAAATGATCATTTCAATCAAATTATAAACAAAAACCCTATCATGTTATAAAGTGATAAAGGATTGTTAAGGACAGATTGTCAGGTGACCTCCACTCACCTGCTCGAGTATGAAGGCAGCGGTTTCCAGGACTAGATTGAGAGCCTGTTTGTCCAATGAGAGTGCAGCCTGGAGTTTTTGCTCCTCCTCTTCACTGAATGTCTTCTCTCCCTATGAAGAAAAAAAAATTCTGAAAAGATTCCTGAAACATTTTCAAGAACTGACACATAAATTAAACCTATAACATAAACACAAATCTGACACCAATTTAGAATGTGGGTCAGGAGTCAACCACTTAAGGGGATTTCAATGTATAAATACAGCAAATAAGTATCAAATCAAAATCCATCTAAATGTAGTTTTGCATGTTATTGTATAATCTTTTAAAATCTTAATTCAGTGCTTTTAATGGTCCTGCAGATATCAGCCATGGTGAGCTATCATGCAGAACAGTCATCATTAATGTTTGCAGTTGCACCTATGTTTTTACAGATATGACAAATGTCAAAGTGTTGAGTATACTTTATGTTTTTATTAAACAAAAGGAGTATTACTTTCATTTAGCAGTTAAAAAATAAAACTAAGGACAAAAATGTTTCTTTGAAATGAATGACTGACAGCTTTTGACAGCCGGCAGAGTCTTGTTAAAAATAACAGAATGATCAACAGTGTCAGCCATGTGTGTGCATTAATTAGAGCCGAGCCCCCCTGATGCTCCAGCGAGTCATTATTCATGCCCCGCTCCGCCTGGCACCACAGCTTTGCTGCAAAAAGCCTCAAAAGCCTCTTGTCTTTAGCGCAGAGAACACCGTGCAGCCTCAGTACCTTCAGATGGAGCTTCTGTATGATGCGAGAGATCAGCCTGGAGAACTTGTTCACATCAATCGTGTTGATGAAAGTCACCGCTTCTTTTATGCTGTGTGGAAAGAGGAGCAGTGAGTTGTAATGGCAGCGGTGCAGAAGAGGAACAGAAGAACACTTCACACGTCTATTCCATGAGACAGATGTGAAGGACGAGGATAAATGGATCCGAACTGCCTCACTTGCAATAATACGTTTAATTGCAGCGTTTGGATGATAGACCTTCAGGCAGATGAAGGTCTGTCGACTGAAGGTATCTTCTTCTGCCTGATGAAGGTTTCTAGCTTATTATTGCAAGTCAGACAGTGTGGGGGATTTTGTTTGCTAATGACAGCGGCGTTGAGAGCACTTAGATCTTTTAGTTAAGAAACAGCATCAGACCTGTCACTGTCAGAGGATTCAAAGGTACGTCTATACATTGACAACAAACAGGAACTATAAAGTGCAGCGCCAACAAACAGCAGCCACAAACAGCAGTGTTTTCTATCGGCTGTAATACGTAGCACAGAGTAAATAAGGTCATCTGAAAAGGCCTGAATAGTAAAATGAGGTTATTTACATTGAACATAAACGTGCTACTGCAAAGTAAATAGACTTTACACACATCTGTTTCAGTAACTGTCAATATGGGCTTTAATACCTACAGTGCAGTAATATCTCAAAGGTAAAATGCAATCGGGAAAAAAAAGTTTTAAATATTATGAAAGTCAATTGTCAAATGGTTTTACGTTTCAGACTTTGTATTTCTTTAACCCCCCCTTTAATGTAAAAGGATTCTTAACTTTTAATCCAGAAGATTCAGGTAAACCTTGTATTAATTTTTCTATCAATCAAAAAAACTAGTTCAACATAAACTCACAGCAATACAAATGTTTAGTCTATTGATCAATAAGTCGATAAACAGAAACCTACTTGCGATCATTGATTCAACCTTTACACTCACTTTTCAATTCTCTGTTTACCGTCTCCAATGTGAGGATATAATACTTTCTGCAATTGTAAACTCAATATTTGTTTTGAATTATCAGCAGATTCAATAATAAAATCAACCTTATTTGTTGCTCTGACATAATTAAACATATCTACATACTTGATAGTATGGATTTAGAGGAATTGTGATTTTTGTTTGACACTAGAAAATAATCATAGCTCTATTTTCTGGAAGCAAATTATTGAGTATGATATAGATTATGCCATATCTCAGCAAAATATCCTTGAGAACTTGAAATCGAACCTTGTTGGCATTTGATTTTATTTACATTTCCCTCTGACATGTACGTGTACAGAACAAAGTGTTATTAGATAGATTGACAGACAGACAGGCAGACAGACCGATATACAGACAGACAGATAGACAGACAGATAGACAGATAGACAGATAGACAGATAGACAGATAGACAGATAGAGAGATAGAGAGATAGATAGATAGATAGATAGATAGATAGATGAAGAACAGCTGAGCCTGCTGTGTCTACATCTGTTTGTCCAGGAGGGTCACCTCGGATGGAATGGATGATTTTTTTGTGGACTGAACATTGTTGTCTGTATAATATATAAGAGTGTGACCACAGTGGTAACGAACAGATATTTTCCTCCTGTCTGCCTCCACACACATGTCGTGTATCTGTCCCTGGATGTCGTGGAGGAAATCTTCAGTGAGAGACATTAATAACAACACAGTTTATCAATGACAGCAGTAACTAGCATTCCGCTAAATCTCCTTTCTGCCGCAACACCTCTAGCTTCCAGGACGTGTCTCTGCAGGTGGGTTCAACATGGCTGTCCCTGAGTTTTAATACGAGCCGAGAAGAAAAGATTCCCACCTTCGTGTTTCTTTAATGATGGACGTCATGTTCGTCTGTGGCAGAGATGAAGAGTGTCAGCAGCAGCAGCAGCTCTCCACTTCCTGGACTGACGTCAGCCGTCACATGACCGTCAGAGCTGCGCGGCGAAGAATCAGAGGAACTACAGAAGTCCGTACGGAACAGGATTTAGACAAACTCTGGAACGTACGCGCAAAGTCACGAGAGGGTAGACCTACAGGCTATGGGACAGACAGAAAGACAGACAGACAGACAGACAGATGCACAGACATAGATACATAGATAGATAGACAGACAGACAGACAGACAGACAGACAGACAGACAGATAGATAGATAGATAGATAGATAGATAGATAGATAGATAGAGATATATATATTAAGACTATTAAGAATGGATCCTTTTTTATTTGAATGTGTCCTATTTTATATGATTATCGACAATTAAAAACATATATTTAATAGCGTCTGTGACATTATGACACATTATACTTCCAAGACAGTAGTGAACTCTGTTTTCAGTCCTAGAAATTGTTGTTTATGTTTGGTTTTACTGTCGGAGTTTGTTTAATTTAATTAATGAGTATTTCTACTTCACTGTCTTAGTAGTTTTACTTGTAATGGAATATTACTTTACTGTCTTGGTACTTTCACCTCAGTGAATGATCCAATTTCTGCTTCCACCATTGGTTAAGTTTATTTTGTTGCTTATACTTTAGTGCTTGTTTTACAAGTGCTTGTTACAGAGTATTTCTACTGTGCAGTATTAGTACTTTCGTTTCCTCTTCGTCCTCCAGTCCAACAGAGGTCGCTGCGGGCTCGGAGTCTCTGGTTTCCTGTCGCTGGCTCTCTCAGCTCGCTCAGAGAGTCAACGTACGCAGAAAGGAGGAAGATGTCCGCCGTGCTGATGCTGCGGATGTTGGTACATGAGCGGATCAGCGCTGCCGCTGAAGACTTCCTGCTTCAGGTGGAGAAAGGAGGAGGAAAGGCTCAAGTCCCGCCGATGAGAGCGATGCTCACCGAGCGGCTCACGGCGGCGGCAGAGGAGATCCTCGCTGGGCTTGAGGAAACCTTGGCAGAGTACGAAGACAGAGTGGAGCGGTCCGAGCGATCCGAGCGGGAGAGCTGCCGCGAGAGGAGGCTGCTCGATGCCATGATGCAGCCCGTAGTCCGGCTGCACATAGAAGGTCAGTCCCTAGATAGGGGTCGGCAACCCGCGGCTCTGGAGGCTCTTTGGCCCCTCTGCAGTGGCTGAGGGGATGCTTGAACTCTGTGTGATGTTGAATGAATCTAAGGGAGTTATGCTTTAATATAAAAAGTTAAGTATTGTGATGGAAATTCATCTTGAGATTTGAAATGCCATTGAGTCTTTATAATAGACTCAATCGAAGACGACCTTAAAGGCCGAATTATAGTCGGGTTGCACGCACGCACGCAAGACACGCAACACGCCCCTTTCGTGCCCTCTGGCGGCTTGCGTGCGTCCGCCAATTTTTCTAACTATACGACAAAACGACGCGAGCCTCACGCAGCCCGCAAGGCTTGTGATTGGTCGGCTTACTACATCCCGTCCGGAGTCTAGTTTCCGGTTTCATGCCCCACAATACGCGGAAATCACGGAAGATTTAAAAGAACGAATATGGACCAAATAGATGAGCACTTGGCAGAAGAGATCCGAAAGTATGACCACTTGTATAACCCGTCACTGACTGGCCGATTTGTCCGCCAGAAATAGGCTATGAGGAGCCGGAGTGGCGATCTAAATAAACAGTCGACAAAGAAGAAGACGTCTCTTCTTTGTGTGTTTTGTCTTCGACAAACAACGTTACTCCGCCTAGTGTTACTGGCGGTGAATTGCGTTGCAACACGCGCAACACGTTAGGAAGCATAAAGGCCAATGTATGCTTCTCCGTTTTGACGGACACGGACAGATAGGACCGCCCTCTCCAACGTGGAACGCCCTCTCCGTGCCTCTCCGAGGCTCCTCGGAGAGCTTTTCGTGCAGCTCTCATTTTTCTAACTACACGTCGAAATGACGGACAGCCCACGGATAGCACTTGGCTGTGATTGGTCCGCTAACGCCAGCATTTCGGAATGGAAACTTCCTGTTCCATTCCCTACATCACAATAAACCAAAATCACAACTACGACTCTATGATTAATGTGACAAGTGTGTTAAGCCAGCGGCGTTGTCCAGCTGACGGTGGCTGGTTAGAGCACTTACAGCATGTGTGTACGGTCACATACGGTTATAACGAACTTTGATAACGGGGGTAGCGGGCTAGCCACCATGCTAACTGCGGTGGGAACAGCGCAAAAACCCGCTGACTTTAATCCCACGGCTGTCATGACACTGTTTCTCAAACACCGTCAGGTTAGAAGCAAACACTTGGTAGTAGTTAGTATCGGGTGTCCGTGCTGACTGTGTGTGGAAGCTGGGGGGAGCTAGCTGCCTCCGTGTAGCTTCAAGCTGTTGCAGCTGTTGAATTAGCAACGCAGTTTGGAAACAAGACCGGGGAACCGCTGCGTTAAGACACGATAACATAAGCATTTTGACCCGCTGGGTGTCACTTTATTCAGCAAAAACTGTCGCGTCATCAACATCCTTTTTCTGTTAGTTGCCATCGTTCACTGTGTGTGAGGAGCCGGGAGGACGTAAATAAACCAGCGTGGACTTCTTCTATATACCTCATGAGGTAGGCTTGTCTAAGCTCGACTTCCGTTTCGCCATCTACTGTTCTGGCGATGAATTGTTTTCACAACAAAAAGGCTCGTAGAACTATAAATCAAAAAGGGTCCGTCCGATCCCTCTGTCCGTCTTTCGAAACGGACTCGGAGAAGCATACTGAGGCCTTTAACCAAAACGGGTCCGTCGATGCAGCTGCGTGGCCTTCCGCGGTTGCAGTCGCAGGATTATAATTCAGCCTTAAAGGGGACATATTATGCCCATTTCACCACAGTTGATATGGTTCCTTGGGGTCTTAATGAAATGTCTGTAACATTTTTTGGTAAAAATACCACAAGGATAATTTAAAACAGCACCTTTTTACTCTGTCTAAAACAGCCCTCCTCAGATCGACCTGTTTTGAGGGCCCCGCCCCCCTCTCAGTCCGCCCCCATCTTACCCCACCCCCTTTCACCCCTCTCATCCCTCCCCCTTCTCACCCCTCCCCCCTCTCATGGAGGTGTAGGACATAACGTTTTTACCTCCATTAATTAGCCTGTTTGAATGTGTTCTTCAACATCTATAGGGCAGATTATGGGCCTTTATGTCTAAAAGGAATAGAGCAGTAATTTCTTTCTTTTTTTATGCATGAGATATCAGTCATTTCTGCAATAAAATTATGACTGAGGAATAAAATACATAAATTACTCTTCCCTCTGTATTACTTTGCTAACTGCTCATCTTACACGTGTCAATTGTTGACATGTTACATATCAAACATTAAAAGCACACAACTGTTTCTATAAACTTTTATTGTCAGAAAGATTGCTAGAAAGATTGCCACAGAGCTTTTTAATCATAGTTATTAAATGTACTGGCTGGGACAGAGGTAATAAATACTAAAAATACCAAGTATAATAAATACATTCATTACAAAAATACAATTTGTGCCATCAGTAGCTATACTGTAAACAAAGGAACACTTTATATTTGTGTGTCACCTTTTATTCTCTAAATACAATGTGAACTTTGCTCAGCCGTTACAGGTATTTGGCGTACAGAAGCTTTGTGAGCTGGTGTTGAGGCTATCTGGGCCGGAGAATCAGGGTGGTCCTGCCCTCCTGCTCGGTGCTCCAGATACGCAGAGTGTTCCCTGATGCTCAGGGAAGTTATACAGGGTTCAGACCTGCCCTTGATTGAAACTCGACACATAGCTGGCTATAACTTCCTGCTTGTCAGGTTTCTCATACTAGGCAGAGAGATCCTCAGGTTTTGAGATCTTCAGCACCTCATTCACATATGGGGCCGGGTCCTGAAAAACCTCGTGAAGGATGAGGTCCAACAGGTTATCCACGTAATCTGTAATACAAATTGAGGGGAAAAGTTGGACATTTTGCACTTTTTTGTATTTATTATTTTCTTTTTATAATTATATTATTCTATTTATCGTGAAGACGATAAATAAATGGTCTTTAAATGGTGAAGACCATTTAAAGATAGCAGTTAATTGATATGTTATTTATGTTTCACATACTGTTTTCACATTGTTTGGCTTTAAAATAGAGACTGTGAGAATCACGGAAGATTGCATCTGCTTTCACCGACTTTTCTGTGCACTCGCCCTTCTTATATATTACATCTGTCCCCCGCCGACACACAGGACAAACCTCAAACAGCTCCAGGAGGCAGTTTTCATAGACAATATATGTGGGTGTCTTATGAACAGGGTTGGAAGATTCCATTCTATTAGAACGACAAAGATTTCACCAAAAGGCTGCAACAGCTAAAAAAGTGTAGGATGGTAATCTATGTGATTATTGAAATGTTTAGATTAAATATTGAGTCACTCACGTCACATCTTGTCCTCTCCCTCCTCCAAGCAAGGTCTCTTACAGCTGAGGTCCCAACACCGACATCAGTGCAGCACAGTTTTCTGTGTGCCTATGATAAAACAGACACAATATCCATGGAGTCACAACAAATGAGATGCTGTTACAACTTTAACACGGAGACACAATCAATGACATGACGAAGTAACTGAGGGTAAACCAACCTGTACTTTTGTAGTGAGGTCGCAGTGTTTTCATAGAAAGCTGTGTTCCATGTGTGCGCATCTTTGGTGGGTCCGTCTGGCATGCTAGCCTAGCACCATGAACAGATGTGCTTGCCTGAACACCAAAAGCAGCAATGTTATTCATGTTTGTACTACTGTCATGCATACAAGGATAAAAGGGCACATTTCCCAAAACTAGGGCTGGTAATGAATAATCGTTCTATTCCCGCACATTATGACAACAACATCCTCCGGTATCTTGAACGAGCGGCCATAGCAGCAGCTGCAGCTGGAAGTTAGGTTCGTGAGTGTTGTGCTCTCCACGCTTCCCCCCCGCTCGCGTATCCTCCCGTTAGTACTGTGCCGCCGATTTTTTTTCCCAAGGCAGCACTGGGCTGGAAGTTAGCTACGGCCGACACTCGTAGCAGCTACTACAAACTTCCGTAGCTAACTTCAAGCTCCAGCAGCTACAACCGGAGCTCTTAGCAGCTGCTACAAGCATCCGTAGCTAACTTCAAGCTCCAGCAGCTACAACCGGAGCTCTTAGCAGCTGCTACAAGCATCCGTAGCTAACTTCAAGCTCCAGCAGCTACAACCAGAGCTCGTAGCAGCTACTACCGGGGTTCGTAGTAGCTGCTAAGGGGCTCGTAGTAGGTGCTACGGCCCCTCGAGCGGGGGGGGGGGGAAAGCGTGGAGAGCACAACACTCACGAACCTGCCATGTGATCACCGTTCACCGTGGACTCGCCAGCCGTCCTCGATTAATGAAAACTCCTGTAAAGTCTCTACCTATCCCCCACCACTACATACTAGCCCCCCACCCCCTCACA
Source organism: Pleuronectes platessa (assembly GCF_947347685.1). NCBI lineage: Eukaryota > Metazoa > Chordata > Actinopteri > Pleuronectiformes > Pleuronectidae > Pleuronectes > Pleuronectes platessa. The sequence goes on along the minus strand of NC_070629.1, from coordinate 22,920,600 downwards.
CACACGGCACAACATGCTAACGGCACTAGCCTCCACACAAAATGTCTAAAAGAAGCAAATACCAGAATTATAAAAAAAAAATACTTACATTTCCCTCGTCTTCATTATTGCCATGGAAAGATGGCACCGACCCCTCTTTCAATAACAACCTTTTAGAGAATCCAGCGTTATATTGGCCCAGGTTGATAAAAAAGTCCGATTCAAAGTGGTGGCAGGAACGTTGCCATCATATATGAACTCAATCCATCTCAATCTTGTGTCTTCTGAAGCTGGAGTCACATGAAGACATGTTTGCAGCCGACCATCGATTCATGCTGCTAGTTAGCTTATCCAAGTGTTTCCAAGGCTTGCAAGAATGAAATGGCGGACACTGGTGGACCGAGCTTATATAAAGTGGGAGGGTACATCTAGGGGTGGGTCGAGTGGTAGTGGGGGAGTGCATAGAGCTATGGGGGAATGTACTAAATGGGCATTTTTTGACTATGACGTCTATTTCGGGGGGAAATTCCATTGGACGCACTTTAGCACATAGTTTCTGAAATAGAGGAACCACAACAAATCGCGGGAGTGATTTTTTTCCAGAGTTTTTGGGACTGTAGACATGCCAGATACCCAAACTAATGTGTAGAAGCACTACAAAAGTGGAATTTTCATAATATGTCCCCTTTAAGGCCGGCGCCCGGCGCATGCTTCTGCGTTTTCACGGGCCCGCAAGCGCAAGAGCCCTTCCGGGCCCCTTACGTGCTTATGTATCTCTTCTTACGTGCGTCGCCCAATTTTTCTAACTAGACGGCAAAGCTACGCGAGCCTCACGCAACCCGCAAGGCTTGTGATTGGTGTGCCTACTACATCCCGTCCGGAGTCGCATTTCCGGTTTCATGTCCCATAATACTGGCCGAAACAACGGAAGATTTAGAAGAACGAATATGGACCAAATAGAAGAGCACTTGGCAGAAGAGATCCGAAAGTATGACCACTTGTATAACCCGTCACTGACTGGCGGATTTGACAGCCAGAAAAAGTCTACGAGGAGCCGCAGTGGCTATGTAAATAAACAATCAACGAAGAAGAAAGAAGGCGTCTCTAAGGTCGTCTTTGACAAAAAACATTACTCCGCCTAGTGTTCTGGCGGGGAATTGCTTTGTAAGACGCGCTGAACGCGCAACGCTTGGGGAAGCATGAATGACAAAGAGCCCTGCGACACAGCTGCGTGAAAAGCCGCCGACGCAGTTGCCGAAGCATGCGCTGGCCTTAAGAAGGGATACATAAGCACGTAAGGGGCCCGGAAGGGCTCTTGCGCTTGCGGGCCCGTGAAAACGCAGAAGCATGCACCGGCCTTTACACGACAAGCACGGGTGCTCAGGATGGAACAACCGGCTGCAAATTAAAAAAAGCCAGGACTTATACAAAGAGGCGTTTCATAGGACAGTATGAGAAAAAGAAGACATGCCAGAACTAATACAAAGAGGTGCATCATAAAACTTAATATGAAATCCTCTGCTGTGTCCGTCCACTGTAGCAAACTCCCTGTTTGCCAAAGCCACAGCAGTGAGACACCTGGTCAGTAGAATTTTCCTTTACAGTATGAGAACAAGTTAAAGTACCGTGTATAGTATGTCACAGATTTATCCCACAACAGGCAGCGACTCTTAACAGACCTTTTATCAAGATAGGTGTGAGACTGAACAGCGATGTGACACACACACATTCCAACTTCAAGATTAACCCTACGCAGCAAAGGTTTATTATAAATCAAGTGTGTGAAGGCGGTTTATCTGGCCCAAACTGCTCCTGCCCCAACTCTCCTTTCATTTGTTTAGAGTTCCATTCCATAAACATCTTCACAGACACACACACAGACCAGCTAAAAGTTAAAATCCTGACAGAGGAAAATAGAGAGTTTAATTCTGCCTGGACAGATTAATTTGCTTTCACTGCCAACGATGCTGGTTTACCTGTATGCTTTATATGTGGCGAGGAATTAGCAAACTACAACAAATGTCATGTTTTAAGACATTTCCAGAGCAAGCACATAGCCTCTGCTGAAAAGTACCATGCTGGAGATGAGCAAAAAAGCATAGTCATGTGTTTCATTTATTTCAAAGTAGGCCTACACATGCCAATGTATTTTTTCTCCTCTTAATAAGAGGTAAAAATAGTAAAAAATACTGTTGCCATTTTATTGCTGTCGTTCTATAATTTAATAAATGCAACTAACTGTAGTTTTTATATTTATTGTATACATATATATATATATAAAACTTTATAAGCTGTGTTATATTTTATATATTTTTTGCGGCTCCAAACAGATTTAATTTGGGGAAAGAGGGGGCAAAATGGCTCTTTCGATAGTAAAGGTTGCCTACCCTGGCCCTGCTGCACCCGGCTGCTCCACCTCTCACCTGAATAATAAGGAGGATTTGATGCTTTTGGTAATGAGTCTGTGCAGAAAACCAGCTGCTTTGTTGTTCATGTCTGAATCAGAAAGTCTGGACACATTTCTCTAAGTTTTACCCACAGGTCTGAAAGCAGCGTAACCAACTAACTAACTTCCCCTCGCCCTGTTCTCCTCTGTTAGTGAGCTAATTAGTTTATTCGGCCTCAAAAAGAAAAACTTTTTTACCAGAAAATCTTCTGTTTTATGCTGCTTCCTCTACAAGCTGCGTCGTAACACCAACTGTACACAACCTCAACCTCTCTACTTCCTGAATGTGATTGTTCAAAAATCACAACAGTCGACATTAAACATCAAAACACTTCAGGAAACTCTGAAATGATAAACGTATTTATTTATGTTTCAGTGTGTCCTGCAGACGTCCAGCAACTGATGGTGAATAAAGAAGATGTTCCCCCTGAGCAGCAGCAGTGGAGCCCCCTGGTGGACCAGGAGGACCCAGAATCCCCCCACATTAAAGAGGAACAGGAGGAACCGTGGACCAATCAGGATGGACAGCAGCTTCAAGAACTGGAGGAGGCTGATATCAAGTTCACATTGACTCCTGTCGCTGTGAAGAGTGAAGAAGAGGAAGAGAAACCTAAATTGTCAAAGCCTCATCAGAGTGAGATGAAGGAGAACAGAGCGGACTGTGGAGGACCAGCACCAGCCAGGAACTCAGGTTCTGATGGACGTTTACAGCGAGGTCCGGAGGACAAGACTGAAGACAGTGAGGATGATTTGATGGAGACCAGTGAACCTCAGGCTGGTTTAAATACAAGAAATAACAAACAGCCTGTAAGTGATTTGGGATGTAAGACAGAAACAAAATTGTTTAGTTGCTCTGAGTGTGGTAAAGGATTTAACAAAAAGAGCCATCTAAATAAACATATGAGGAGTCATGGAGCAGAGAAACCATTCAGTTGCTCTGAGTGTGGTAAAAGATTTATCCAAAAGGGCCATCTAAATATACATATGAGGATTCATAGAGGAGAGAAACCGTTTAGCTGCTCCGAGTGTGGTAAAAGATTTACCCAAAGGGGCAATCTAAATATACATATAATGGGTCATACAGGAGAGAAACAATTTAGTTGCTCTGAGTGTGGTAAAAGATTTATCCAAAAGGGCCATCTAAATATACATATGAGGATTCATAGAGGAGAGAAACCGTTTAGCTGCTCCGAGTGTGGTAAAAGATTTACCCAAAGGGGCAATCTAAATATACATATAATGGGTCATACAGGAGAGAAACAATTTAGTTGCTCTGAGTGTGGTAAAAGATTTATCCGAAGGGGCTATCTAAATAAACATATGATGGGTCATACGGGAGAGAAACAATTTAGTTGCTCCGAGTGTGGTAAAAGATTTATTCAAAAGGGCTATCTAAATATACATATGAGGATTCATAGAGGAGAGAAGCCGTTTAGTTGCTCTGAGTGTGGTAATAGATTTATCCAAAAGGGCCATCTAAATATACATATGAGGATTCATAGAGGAGAGAAACCGTTTAGTTGCTCTGAGTGTGGTAAAAGATTTATCCAAAAGGGCCATCTAAATATACATATGAGGACTCATACAGTAGAGAAACCGTTTAGTTGAACTGAGTGTGGTAAAAGATTTAAAACTCAGTCCTATTGTACGAGACGTGAGAATTCATAAAGGAGAGAAATGATTCAGTTGCAACCTTTGCAACAAAAGATTTATCAGCACATATTCATAGTTCACTGTATTAAATATACTATTAACAGTTTTAATGTCCCTAGAAAATATAACTCATTGAATAACAAGTAATATTTGTATTTATACATCTTGTTTCTCCTAATTTATCAATTTTTCATAATGTCCTTGTCATTTTAAGGTTAAGTGTATTCTTTGCACAGTATGAATGTGTGTTCTAAACTAGTTCATATGATTATGTTGTTTTAAAACAACGGTTTCTTGGTTCGTCAGATTCAATGACAGTGTGTGTTCTCCTTTATGTATGGAATTTGTTTCCAAGAATAAAAGTCTAATAAAAAGGTCATGGCGTCGTCGTCCTCCTCCTCTTTGTTTCTGTACGAACGGAGGCTGCACTGGCTACAGTTGAATTGTCTCATCACGTGACAAATGAATTAGCTTCTCACGGTCAGACATGTTTGTTTATGTTTGAAGTGAAGTCTCAACTGGGCAATTTCAGGTCAGAATATCTAACATACGAGTCGTCTGGAACGCAGCATTAAACTCACACACGGACAGTGAAGCAGCGATGATAGAGGAGCCCTCATTGACATTAATGCCGGTAAATGTCAAACAGCAGGATTGTTAAATTCAGAGACGGCTGCGATGTCCCCAATCCATACAATTTAAGATAATTGTTTTTATGTATGCGTTTGTACTGGGATGGTTCCGTCGGTCAATCTGTCTGATACTGGACTCAGTAGATCACAGATCCATATAAAGCAACATGGATCATAAGAGAGTGATTCAAAACAAACATATTTAATCTAATGAGTAATTAGGCAAGGATCGACATCACGTGACGAAGGCAGGAAGGGAATCCATGCATGCCACGCCTCAAAATGCATGTGCTTGGGCCCGTTCAGTGCGGCTTTGCAGTCCTAGAAGTTGTAATTATAATGTTTAATTGTTTTGTTTTTTTCATCTCAATTTGAAGTTGATCTGATGTAAGTAATCATGAAATAATTAAATTTGACAAACACAAAGTTAGAGTTTTGACAGTTTATTACGTTGAAAAAGAAAAGGGTCGAGCACAGATTCAAATTAGAATTTTTTTAAAGACATAGGAAATCATTAAAGAATATTTTGCATACAAACAAGAAAAGAAAGTTTCATTTAAGCATATACATATATATATATCCATATTTCTGTAACACAGCAATATAATATCCTTTATTGTTTGCGCTGATTTTACAAACAAGCTATAACCTATGAGTTTTAATACTGTAGCAGACTTGCTCCAATTTGGTATTTGAAATGGTTTCTTTAAGTTACCTCTAATGATGCATTTCTCTCACCTGGAATAACCAAGACCAATAGTCTGCTCCCAAACTTCATTACGTTTGGATTGAACACTTGAAAAGGTGAAATCATTTTATTGAGAAACTGACACAGATCTGTGCTGAACGAGGGTCAACCTCCAGTGAGGCAGAAGGAATGTACCACGGATAAATAAATACTTCATATTAAACAGAAAAAGAGAAAAAAACAAAGAAAAAAATGTAAAACATTGTCTTCTTTACTCGGAGAAACAGAGTGAGAACACCAGAACGAGGAGTGACAAACCACACAGTACCTTCATGTATAGCTTTGATAAAAGTTGGTAATTTGAGGTTTTGGTAAACAGATTGCATCATGGTAAACACTGGCCGACATCCGCCGACTCAGGACTTCACTGCCGCTATTTGAAGGAGGGTAAATTTGGCACTTTTATGCTGATGTCACCAATGTTGATGTTTCTGGGCATTTCGGGGAGGTTCATGTTCTTTACAGCTGATACGGCACGAGCAGGCGCTCCTGCAATGCCGGCCTAGACACACACACACACAAAGACACACACACACAAAAACACACAAGGAGGGTTGATAAGATACAAAGCAGTAAATAAATTTAAAAAAGAAACATGCTGTACACGACAACACATTGAACAGAGAACATTGGACTCACACAATGCTAAACAGAGTACTAGACAAAACCACAGTCACTTGTTGACACAATGCAAAAGCACTGACAGCTACTGGGACAGACATCATGTGCAAATGTACATTCAGATGCCTTCATAGCCTCATACACACATGCAGTATTTGTTTCTAGAATGATTTACGTCACAACCAGAGCCAATTATGAATCAACTGTGAGGACATTCTGTACTGGGCCATTCACTATCAGTTGTTTTTTTAACGTACTAAACAGTACTGTACATTCATCGAATGGACAAAAGGCTGCATTGCTTGGAAAGTGGACCCACCGGACTCTTGAGGACCGATAAGGGTAAAAATGCAAGGAGAGAATTGGTAAAGCAGAAAAAAATGGAGCTGGATATGAAGGCGGAAATGATGTTTGGATAGATAAGTGTGTACAGAACGTGTGCGTCAAATTTAATTAACAAAATAATCAAATGAAACATCATGTAAGCTTTGGCCATGATAATTCAGGTGGTACTGTACCTGCAGTCGGTGAGATTACTTCAGGGAAGACTGTTGCTAACATTGTTTTGTCTAAATACATATTTATGAATAGAGGAACACGAACATGGTGCCATTGACTCTTCTATCGTGCTGCCTATTGATGACATAAGTAGGTTGTAAGCCTAGTTGTGCTAAACTACCATGGTAGATCTATTCTCAGGGACAGAGGAGGCACTTCACTCTAACACAATGAATCTCAATGTGAAGCTGTATCAAATCAATTTAGGGTTTTAAGTTCGGAAAAATCAAATAAAGCTCGGTAAGTGAGCGTTTGTGGGGTTTTTTCGACTCAAGGTGTGAGCTGACATTTGAGAATCACTGCGGTTAGAGAACCCCCGACTGAATCTTTAGGAGACGGACCCAAAAATGACCATGAGACTTAAGAGCTACGCATTCTTTGCCCTTTTCTCTCAGGAACACGTTCAAATCACCTCGTGAATCATTTAGTGATGGGACATGCTCCGAGTTCGTCTGGAATGTAGATTTATCCACTCCACTTATTTTCACAGGATTAATTCAATGGACCATTTGTCTAATGGACATTCCTTCTTCAGCCAAGAATCAAGGAGACTCGTGTTGGACAGAAAGACGACCGTGTCCTTAACAAGGAGGAATGCTGATCCAGCACATGGGCTGGGTCTTCAGTGGGACAGAGTCGCAGCGGGGCCACCGGGAGGCCAACTGTGCTGGTCCATTATAGTGGGGTTTTTAATGAAACGCTGGGTGACTCATATGTACAGAAATAGTAACACCAGCTGCGTGACACACAACAGTGGTTTGACTTTCTGGTCTGTGCTTGTCGGAGAGTCTTTTAAAAATTTAGCAGCACCCGAGCTCTCGTCTGTGAGACATCAGTGGGAGAGATCACAGGATAAAAGCTCTGGAGGTTTATTTTTATCGTGGGTTTACGTCACTTTACCTTAGGTGTGGTTTAGAGAAAGAGACATAAAAAGGAAACGTTTCACAATTTGGGAAATAACATTTGCCGCTAGAGTTAAGATCTAATATTACTACTGCAAAAATATGCAGCATTAGACAGTAGCAAAGTAACAAAGTAACAAATTTTAGACCGTGTTGTTCAATCTCTGCAAAAAGTGTTAGCACAATTCCCGGTTTTATGAGCTGTTCAGTGCCAGAACATTTCTAATTAGCTGGGACCAGTAGCTGCATGGATTCTCCCCCGGGCCAAGAAACAATCAGACACATAACAACCTGTGAAACAGGAGAATTGTTGTTGAGCTACACGAATGAGATGAACCCTCTTTATTACTGAGATTTACAGGAGCAGGCTAGGGGATTATGTTGAGGTTTGACAGAGTCCCACCAGATGTTTCCAGCTGTTTTAAGTATTTATGCTTAACTGAGATATCCAGCTGCCAGCTCCAGCTGTTCTTATAAAACGCTTGAGAAGAAAGCAAATGAGGGAATATCCCAAAATGTTGAACTATTCCTTTTATACATAATTTGTATTGGCTCCACCAAGGAGGGTATTTATTTATCTGTCTGATCATCAGCAGTATTACGGGAAAACTACAGGTCGGATCAACGTGAAACTTGTTGGAAGGATATGCCAGGGGTCAGCAAAGAACCAGATTTTGTCATATCCACTTAAATTACTTTATCACCTCAAGATAGGTTGTACTTTTTCTAAATGTTCCATGTTTTCTAAAATAATAATATATGGATCTTGATGAAAAAAATCTGACCTTTTTTAGGGGGCTGATATTTTTGAGGGTGTGCAATTTGGTGCAGATCCCCCCCAAAAATATCTGGATTAAGGGAATTTTAATGTAGTTTCATAAGAGTGAAATTCTAATTTATTTTATTCTTCTTTATTCTAATCCTATTATGTCAACACAGTTTAAGAATTTTCTAAAAAAGAAGCACCTGTAGCCGGTCCCACCTGTTAGATTTACACACTACACTCTCAGGTCTTTGGTTTTTCCCATCCACCTCGTGGGAATTCACCAAAGCGATAACATCACGTCACTAGTTAAGAGGAGAAATGGCACATTTTTGGGTCTGCCACGAAAGATCCCTTGCATATGTTAGTGACGTCAGTTTACTGTTACATGGAGCGCCATGTGAAGAGACTATGGGGGGAGAGTAAACTTCAGTTAAGGTTAAAGCACTGGGTTGTAAATTTAGCAGTACCTGTGTCTACCTGTCCTGCCTGGTAGACTGAAAGATAAACGTCTGTAAAGAGAGAGAAGAATGGAAAGAACTAGACAGGGTCAGGAAAAAAGAGGAATGAGGAATGTTAAAGCAGATTAAAAAGGATTTACAGTTCATCTCCACAGAAAGTGAAAGGACCTATCATGGACCACGTCTGGAAAGTCAATCGTAAGCTTCTCCCAGAATTATTTCTGATGCAAATAATAAAGATACGGGTTAAGAAGTATTGGTTTGATGAAAAAACACTGATGCCACTTAATCGGTCGTTGCCAGATTGGAGGAAGAACAGCTCTCTCCTTGTTCCCCAGACACTGCGCTATAAATGAACAGTGTCATTCTGAATTAGCATCAGTGTGAAAAACACACTGTGGTCGAGGGTAGGTCCAAGAGGGAAGAGGCAGAGCCGCTCTGATGATTGTAGAACGGTAAAAGACTCTGCCTACAGAATATCAATCCAGAGGAAAGACTCTGTCTGGTATAAAACACACAATGCAGCTCAGAGGTTGGGAAAAAGGTGCATGTAGTTCACACTAAAACTTTTTTAATTCAAATATTAGAGCACATAATTAATGTCAACCTAATAACGTAACCCTTCACTCGAAAACACAACAATTGCGTGACCGTCTGTCATTGCAAAATCTAAAAATGCCTCCCCAGAAACATTGCCTCAGTGTTTAGACATCTCTTATGGCAAGTCATTTAAATAACAAAACCAGATCATTACTGCAGTAATGCTTTAGGAGCGTGGAGGCAAAAAAATCAACACACAATACAAAAACAGAAATGATTTCATGGAATTGTCTCTGGCTGTCGGATTAGAAACTTTACTGATGGGTAAATGAATGTTTATCTGCGGGCAGAAGCTGCATGGAAAGCAAAGCAATGTCTCTTTAGAGCACATTAAGGAAGCAGTTACTTCAACATGGACAGCGTTTAATATCCACATTCTCCTCTAACATAATGAGCAGGTTGAATAAAAAACACCTACTTTAAATTCAAATTTAGAGGATATGAGAGATTCAATGGTCACAGATTTTGGAGATTACATCGGATAATGGTACAGTTAAGTCTAGTAGTGACCAAAGTGATGACTGTGATACTATTTTTGTTTTTTTATTATTACAGGAGAGAACATGTTGAGCCTTGGTCTGCGTTGAGAGCAGTGCAGCGGCAGGAGAAGAGGCCGGAAAAAAGAAGGAGCACAAACACTCAAGAGGAGGTAGGGAGCATCCACAGGTTCACTGGAGAGTGGCATGCAGGGTGCAGCATACACACATGCCTGCATACTGGATACAATACCTCAGAGAGTAGGGAGGTAAAGTCGAGTCATACAGGTGAACAGGCGGGGTCACGCTTACCTCAGACTTCTCCATCTTGTTCTGAGCATCCACCTGCATGATGATTTCGTTCATGTTGGTCTCCAGGACCATCCCGCCCATCACCATCTCTGCCAGGATGTTGTGGACCTAAAAAGGTAATTATGTATATATTTTTTTCATTGTGTCTGATGTAAGAACATTTAATAAATAGGTTATGACAGTCTATATAAAGTATTTAGGTGTTTATTCATGTGCAGTTTTTTTCTAAAATTAAAACCTTATCTAGGAAGAAAAATATATACTATTACTGTTATAGTTTATTATATTGATATTTATTAGCAGCTCATGCACCATCCTCCAGTTATGGGAGCCCACTGAGGAGCATGATAGCTGAAATCAAATTAACAGATGGGCTGCAACACAGAATAATCTGCCAAACATTTTATGAATTTCATATTTTTCAAGAAATGCATACAAAGAAAATAGTGATAAGCCAGACATGAATTCCAAAGGGTCTAAAGAGATATTTATGTTGCTTGTTTTTGTCCAGTCAACAGCTACAAGATTTCCTTTATCACAGACCGGCATTAAATCCTCACATTTGAAGCTCGAGCCAGGAGATATTTGGCACTTCTTATTTAAAGAATAATAATTAATTAGCGGGCAAAATAGTTGCTGTGTCATTTACATTAGATCTACTAATTTATTCATCATCTAATAATTTCAGCCCTTTGCTGTGGCATGTAGTACAGTTGTTCTTTAAGAAGCAGCCGAATCTGATTTCAATACAAAATCAAAAGGTTCAAATAGCATAAATATATATATCATCACAGAAAGTATTTCCTACCTTATCTACATGGAAAATTAAGTCAAGCTCACAGACGTTCTCAAAGCATTTGTCCAACGTCTCCACAAATACCTGTCAACAGAAGCGTTAATGATTGTGTGAGACAGAATTCAAATGGCCTGTGGCACGTATGTAAACATAGTGTGTAAATAGACCCTGTGATTCCAATCGGCTGTTACCTGGATTAAGTCTAAAATTCCTAGTTCACTCTCTGAGGAGTCCACACAGAACACAAAGTACAGTGTGGCATAGTGTCTGTAGATCAGCTTGTAGTCTGATCCTCCGATCAACCTGAGAACAACAGGGAACAAGGAGATACAAGAAGTAACGTTAGTGTTGATCGAAGCATCACATGCAAAAAGTCTTGATTTCTAAATTTGAATAATTGACACACAAACAAGAGGAGTTCAAAAATACACAGAGGATGTTACTCTCTGGCGCCGAGCTTGATCTGACACTTGTTAACACGTCAGTAAAAGTAAAGACAACACAAAAAAACACAGGGAGAGAAACAACAGAATGCTTTATGTGTAAAGATTGGACGCACAATATACTAACATGAAAAGATATGGCAGGGAGGCAGGTTAGGTAAGACCTCTGGGAGAGTGTAAGCTTGAGCCACAGGAAATGTTGTAAACCCTCTTGATCATGTGTAGTCTAGTACTCTGAAGTTGTCTAAATGCTAAATGTACAGTGCGGTACAATATTTGCATAACCACTTGGCTTTGGTGTTGCACGGTTTGACGAGTTGAGGTGAAAAAAAAAAAAGATCGAGTGCAAGCAGAGGAGTTTCCTGATGTAAAACAACACCCGGTCCCTCCTTCATGAATGATAAATGATCTGCAAACACTGTTACTATTGACAGACGCTCACAAAGCCCTCTCAGCCTTAACAGGGCGAAATTAATTCCTGCGCGTTAAAGTCACTGGCGGATCACTTACAGTCCTCCTTCTAGGAAATTACAGACGTTCTCGTCTCTTTTGGAGACCAGGTGGAAGGTTTCCCTGATGATCTGTTGCTCCGTGTCTTCACTCTGCAGGAGGAACGAGGAAACAGGATATTAGAACAAACACGAGATGGTAAATAACACACTGTTTGTGCACTTAATTGTTTCCAGTGAGCCGCTTCATTCGGTTGGCAGGTAAAAGAATGGGTCCTCTCGCCTCTGTGTTCCTCAAACACATGTATTGGCTCCGAGGGGGATGAACAGGATGTATACCTACCATTTTCTATTTCTATATTAAAACATACACTGGTGCCCAAAGGCAACACAGCCAATGATTTCATTGTACAAACCAAATCAAGGCAGGCTAATCACATTGTTTTCGAATGGACGAGATTGTGTTTAAACCCTCAAACATCCTCAGGCCTGGAACTAAAAGGCTTAAAGAGTGGACTCACATTTAAAGACCTCCTGAGCAAATAGGGGGTAAAGTCTCCGGCATGAGGTCGATTTAAGAGATTATAATTCAGATGAGACTGTAATGTAATCATAAACATATGATCTCATTTTGTTTCTCATTTAACCTGATGGGGAACATGTTTGTGTGCAGCTCTAACACTGAGGCTGCTTCCCCACAGAGAGCTAATGTCCTCGCAGGGTCCACAGCAGGTCAGCGAGCACAAGGAGAGGAGAGGGTGTTCAGAACCCGGCCGGCTGCCAGGCGGAATCGATCATGTGACTCGCAGCACGAGACCAGCAGGGTTACTGTACTCACAGTGTAATGATACAGTCGCAGAGAATTAAAAAAGAGCAGAGCAGTAAGAAGATAAGAAACTTTCCCATTGTATGATAACTGTAAACTGTCTATAAAAGGCAAAAACATAATCTTCCAAAGGTTTTTATATCTATATTACACACTGTAATGTAGCTGTAAACCGATGTGAAGTGTTTATTATTTTATAGTATTCCTCCACAATTATAACTCCTCATATTGAGACATTTTTTATTATTACAGCTGTGGTTAACTACAGTGTCATTCTTTATGTAACAATACACCAGCCTTCACTTACTGGTCTACACAGGAGGAGATCTGCTTATAGCTATAGCTCGATCGATATACATGACATACATTCACATTTATTTCCTTCATTCAAGTTCTGTAGATCTGGTTGTATTTGTGGTTTCTTTTTACTTAAAGGTATTAATAATGAGATTTATGGTTTAATGGTAAGATATCAAGCGTCAATTATATTTTGTTGTCAAAAGGGTTTGATGACAACAGCTTAGTAATCAGTGCCAATTTCTTTTTAACCTATAGGCGGATTTATTGGTACCGGAAATGTTTTACTGCTCAATATGGACGTCTGAAACACAAAAATCCATATTGTGATTGGCTTTACTACAAATACAGATTACACTTATTAAATAAGGCAAGGGTTAAAAGTGTAACCTACACGTGTGAAACTGCTTTATTCTGTAGGTTGTAGCTCAGAGATCTGCAGCTCGGATTTACTGCATATGGGAGATTATTTTGCACAAAGGACACTAGTAGCTGCGAAAGAGCCGAACCACAAACTCACACACACTCACAGGCCTTGCTATTACCACACAGATGTTCTCCTCCCCGGCTTCTGAGTGAAAATTGATGGTGCATCCATTTTCTGCGGTGTGAGTTTGTGTGCGACCATATTTCACCCTCCTCTCGCCGACATATCTCGCTTAGATTGGACAGATGCTTTGGCTTTACGTCTCAACTGTCTCTCACAACACAACAAACTGCACGACAACACAAGACTCAAACACACATCTTGTGAACACCGCTTGCTGAGGCTCTGACTTAACAGTACATAACTTAGATAAACTGAGTGCTGAGTAAGGGATATGTGTGAAATATGACGTCTCGCTGCCAGACGGTAATCTTACACCTCAGCTTTTAAAATAGCAGATGGTGTCTACAAAGTCGACTTATAATCCAGTCAACTCCAGTTTATCCTCCTGAGACCCGTGCATGTTCATCTCTTCTCCAGATTAGACAACATGGAGGACGATGCTCACTGGGGCTGCTACTGGGGCTGGTTTAATTATTGATTCATCTGCTGGTTTCTCTTTTGGATACTGGCGCTTGATGAATAAAATGTCACAAGATTAAAAAAAAAAATTAAAAATCAATTCCTTGTTGTGTCTTATAAAAACAAATAGTACGAAACTCAAGATATCAAGTGTAACCGGATTTTCTGGTTTTCACTGCTTACACGGAAAATCTAGTCCATTAGCAGGACGATAGGAAAAATAAATGACAGAACTTTTGATGAACCAAAGAGACGTAATCTATTTATGCCAATATGGTGAATAATGTTGTTTTTATGTCTCCATGATATGAAGATTTAATGTTTGTTTTTTTACTCCATAGCACAACCTCACATCTAGTAAGTCAGTACAAGAAGATGTGAGCTTGAAAGATTATTCATAATTAAAAAGATTATTTAAATACTCCTGTCAGTCAACTAAACTATCAACTACTTTGCTAGCTGGTGGTGCATCCTCTTGAGTTTGTGTGCACTTTATACAAGGGGCGTGCAGAAACTACAGACGCTCTCACTCGGACATTAACGCTCACACCTGCACCGCTCATCTCCGGAGTTCAGTGCGTGTCTGAAAGCCGCGTATGGTACAAAATGGAATTCTCTTGATAATTTTGATAAGAAAAGATGAATTTGTTTAAAGGTTCAGTGTGTACGATTTAGGTGAAAGGAATCTATTGGCAAAAGTTGAATATAATATAATCCTAGTGATGTTTTCACTAATGGCATTTCATCTAAAATTGTTGTTTTCTTAACCCTAGAATGGGCCCTTTAAATATTAATACTTGTTATATTTACATCAAGGGCGGGTCCTCTCGACCGAGGCAGCCATGTTTTTTCACAGTAGCCCAAACTGGACAAACTAACGATCTTTTTCAGTTTTTATGACAACTATAGGCTAACACAGGTTCCATGTTTGGAAGGGGAGGTTGAGGCGAGGGGTCTTCAGCTGCAACATGCAAGTTCACCACTAGATGTCACTAGATTCTGCACACTGAAGCTTTAAGTGGGGGTGTTTGATTGTTCGATTTGGCCCCCCCAGGCCCCTTAGTGGCTAGGGGGCCCCAAAAGTCCATTGAAATGCTCCTGCGTGGCTGCAGCACAGAAGTAGGCCACCTGGCTGCGGCTGTGGGAGCCGACCTACAGATATAAATCCAATTATGAGAACAAGCCAGCACAGCATGTCCAGCAAAATAACATTACCCAAGCTGTCATTTCCCCCCTGCACCTCCTCCTCCTCCTTCCTCCTCCTGGTGCAGCAGGTAGTGTCACCGTAGCTCCGTGACAATCAAGTGAATTGAAGGAGCAGTGGTGGAGGAGGAGGAGGAGGAGGGTTGAAGTGAGCACGAGTCCATCACAAGGGCGTCACTGGAGTCATGTGACACAAACACAGGGTGAACTCACTCGCTCCTCCATCACCTCCTCCTCCTCCTCCACAGCTGGACACTGACAATGGAGCCGAACTGAGCCGGACACGGCTGGCTTGCTGCGGGGGAACGTGATCGCCTCGCACACGGTTAATAATTCAGCGGGCTCACGCACCGACATCTCATCCGACACAATGGGAAGTGGAGCTCCGCGCATGCAAGCTGCGGGCGACCTAACTCGAGCTGGTGTTTCCTCACGGTTGCATAAGAGCAAACATGTGGAAGATAAAGTCATTCAGCAGATTCACGGTGGCCCTTTCGATGCGAAACACATCCGGGATAAAAAACAACACAGAGACGCTGCTGTAGACATGATGAGATCGTCCGGGTACTCACGTAGTGCTCGTAGAATTTGGACATCCGTGGTTTGCCATGGTTGTTGAATATTAAAATGGCTTTAATCATGACTGTGTGGAGGCGGGGGACACAGCCAGAGAGAGGGAGGATCCGTCAGCCCGGCTCGGCCTCGCTCGCACCGGGACTCGGGGCTGTGTGATCCCGTCGCGATGCTACGTCAAACCCGGGTTGGAAGTGGAGCTGCACGCCGCTACTTCTTCATCGTCTCTTTACGGATATAATCCACGTCAGAGGACCAGTCATGCTCTTCTCCTCCTCCTCCTCTTCCTCCTCCTCTTCCTCCCCCGGCTCCTGCTACAGAGGCCGACATGGTCCAAACTTCCTCCGTCTGCAAAACGCACACGGGGAAAAACAAAGCTGTTGTCTCTCTTTGATCATCGATCCAGTGGATATTCTTATTATTAACAGTGTTAATATAACCATACATGTAAGTCTACATGTCTAAAGCTCTGTTGTGTTTTATTTATATACTCAAATATGTAATAAAGCGGTCCCCTTGTCCGGCTCTTTGTCTTATAGTGATTCCATTTTAAGAATATGAATAATAGAACCACAAATACCTCACTCAGATTTTTGTAATTTTCTGTGTAATTTCTATTTGATGTATGTGAAATACTATAACAGTGTATATGAGCTGTTTACATTTTGCCAAAGGCGTATTAATTTCTTTGTTTTAATATTTCCGTGTGTTTACATTGTGTGTTTACTGTCTAATGCAACATGGCACATTTCCCCCTTGCGGCACCAGATCAAGATGATCATTTATCTTATCTTACTATTATTTTTGTTCCTTTTAAACAAGTATACAGTGGAAAGGAATATGAAGGTTTAATATTAATTGATTGATTTATATTTCATTTGTTTTAAAAAATCCTCTTTTTGTGAAGCATTAAAATATCAAATAATGAATACTTTGTGCATGGCATATTTATCGATCTATCTATAGATTTATTCATTTACTTATTTATTTATTTTTGCTGTACATTTCTGTGACACTTCATACAGGACACTGATATTCTTTTTGAAATGTGTGTATGAAATGCAGTTAAAAGACACATTTACTGTTTGCACAATAATAATAAAACTTCATTATATAAATACATATACATCTATATATAAATGATATCTGACACCTCTTTCCCCGACATTTGAAATGTGTTTGTAGATATCATGTGCACAATCAGCTGATCCTGCGTGATCCTATTCCATAGTGTGGTAAAAGTTACGTAATACCAATCTGGTAGATGAAAACAATTTTCCTTTTCCTCAGCCCCATTATATTTAATTATGCATTCACTCTGCATTTAAATTACTGGTTTCTCTGTCTCCTGTGCTGACTTGATTTGTTTTTGCAGATTTAAGGTTTTAGCCACAAGATGGGGCAACAGCACATGCGGTGTTGATGATGTGGCAGCTCGCAGGAAACTTGGCACTGCTCCTGATGCAAAGAACATTCTCCACTTTTCATTCTGCCAGGAAAACTGAAAGCCTGAAAATCTTCCTGAGTCAGAGAGGATTTGTCTTTGTCACACCGACACACAGCTCGGTCTCTGCTGACCAGTGACACTGACACAACTGTACCTGATCCATTTCTGACAAGTGGAAAAGAGAGCTTTTCCTCCCCAAGCAGCCTCCTGTTGATTCCCCTGTCCTCGACACTGTGCTCACATCCGCATGTCAGCACTCGTGTTTCAGACCAACCTGCTCAACAGTGTGCAAAGAATAACACTTTGCAAGTTTTATCAGATCCATATGTGACCTATAATACCCTCAAACTACTGGCTGCCACTCTCTTGTTTTTCTCCACAGTGAGTCCTCTTCTTTGAGGGAAATCGGGGGAGCACCGTCTGTGATTGATCTGTATATATATCTGTGAATGTGTTGCAATGACAAAAAGGATTTATGATTAGTTTCTGCTCAGTTGTTACAACTGGACGGGCTGACAAACAGCGGTGAGGACATCCCAGCAGGAGGATGTGGGATGTGATGTCTCCAAAATCTCCATGTGTCTGGCTCTGTGTCTTAGTTATGTTCATAGTACACGTACATGCACTCAGATCCACACATGGACCTGCAAAATATAATCCAAGTTCGCTTCCTGTTGTTTGTACTGAGCTTTGTTTGCTGAGCATATTGGAGAATGTGTGAAACAACATTACAGATCAAAGTGAGCTTTTAGAATTTTTTCTAATAAACTGTAGAACAATCCTCAGTGATGACTTAACTTAATCTGCAGGATAAAAAAACGAGACCATTCTTTTCCTCTGGACTCACATCTGGGCATGTGCACCAAAACACACTATCACTATGTGCAGCTATCCTTGTAAGGACTTCGCCTTCCATTCATTGTAAAACAGCTTAAATCAAAACCTTATACTTAACCTCCACTCGACTCTATCCACCCATCCCACCACTGACTTAAACCAGGACCTCGAAGTTGACCTTTCAATCATTAGGACCACAAGGTGTACTGGTCCTGAGAAGGTCAGTCCTATATTATAATATATATTTCAATGTATATCAGACTAATTGATTTAATTATATATGTGATCAATTACTACTTTTCCACGACCATACCCATAAAACCCTCCACATTTCTTTACTGTATGTCCCATCATTAGATTATGAATATTTAAGTCAAAGCATCAAAGAATTCTCTCTGATGTTTCTGTCTTTTCTTTTTCAGTTTTAAAATGCATATTGTTTTAAACAGTATTCTGGGTTCTCATGTAGCATATTGTTAGTCCATCTATTCTTCCATGACTTCATGTAACCAAAACTGTGGTGATTAAAGGTCTGAAAATAAACCCTGAGAACTTAAGTCTCCGAGGTAAACATTCTTGATACCATTCAATCTTTCTCATCCCTGTTTTTACCACGTTGTTTTTGTTTTGGAGCCTCTGATGCGCTGACACCTTGGACTGTGTTGATGACTGTGTTTCTGAGGAGAGGGCCCACAAAGAGTGAGAGAGGCTGCTATTGTTTGAGGAATGCCTCAGAGAGAGAGAGAGAGGGGGTAGGGAGAGCAAGAGAGAGAGAGAGAGAGAGAGAGAGAGAGAGAGAGAGCGAACAAGGGAGGCTGCGTTTGTGACAACGTGGTGGAATTGGACTCAGAGAGGATCAGTCCAAGTCCTTAATGTGTGAGCTTCATAATAGAACATGCAGAATAAAACATATACATAATATCATCTCTATAGAAGGAGTATAGCGAAAGTGAAGCCACGTGTTTATTTTTACACAATCTCCCTATATCTTTATTTCCCATAAAGTAAATCTGATATGGCTATGTGCAGCTGGTGCTCACCTCTTCTGCACAGTGGTACAGTCCATCGCCTGCTCGTCCCAAAATACGGCGCCAGCCTATAAAAAGTCAACGTCTGTGCAAAGTTGGTGAGAGAAACTTGTTTGTTTTAACGGAGGCGAATTAAACCTGAGGGAGTAAGAAGGTCTGAGAGACATGGAGCAAACCGAGCTGCTGAAGCCAGAGACGCTGGACGAGCTGATCAAGTGTCTGCACGACATCTTCGACAGTGACTACATCAATGTGGAGGAGGTCCAGGGAGTGATGGAATCTTATGAGAGCAAACCCCAGGAGTGGATGAAGTATGCAAAGTTTGACCAGTACAGGTAAAAAAAAAAAAGAATACACACAACCAGTATCCTAGTACTGAGATATTACTGGTTTATTCTGCTGATGCACTTTGCGCCCATGTCTGTCCCAGTGGCCCAGTGAGCTGCTGTGAACCAGTCATACTCTTCTTATAACCTATTCTTTATAATGGCTCCATATTACATCCTATTGCAAATATGCAGATCAAAAAAATGTGAAGGCTGCTTTATACAGGTGCATGTTTGATTTGAAAGAAATTGTGATTATAATACATTAAGGACGGGTTATTTATAACGTTTTCAAACTAGTAATTTCATGGATAAGAATATCAGCTTTTCTCTCTTTCTTATTTCGTATATTTTATTTCTTGTGGAAGCACAAAGCCTGAGCTGTAAGGAAGTGGAAGTGTAAAGATTAATGTATAATCATTGGGCTCCGGATACAACAAACACACAAAATACAATTTGGGAATAACATATGAACTAATATCATAATAATTAGACCAATAAAATAACGAGATGCATAAAAAACAATATAAGGAATGAGATCAAATAAAATGGTTTGGTCACATCAAGATACTTGTTTTTGTTGTTGTATTATTATTTATATGAATGCGGCCTGTTTATTATGTTATCAGTCTAAATTGGTTTACGCCTGTTTTAGCGGATATAGATCCTCACCATTTAAATTATACAGCAGCTCTATTCATTGATTTTGTGAAAAGCTCCATGTCGCAGTGTTTTGATGAGTGAGGGTCGGTGGAGGGAGGGTGCAGGGGACCGTCCAATCAACGTCGAGGACGGACACACACCCGCTGATTACTGCCGAGAGATGGATGCGTGTGCGTGTGCGCGTGCGTGTGTGTTTGCGTGTGTGTGTGTGCGCTTGTACAGCTATCTTTGTGAGGACCAGGTTGAGCCTACAACCGACGGAGTTAGGGCATTTTGCAAAGTGAGGACCTTTTGGCCGGTCCTCACTTTGTGACCCCCCCCCCCCCCCCCCCCCCCCCCCCCTTAATGGACTGTTTGGGGGTTAAGACTTGGTTTTAGGGTTAGGGTTAGAATAAGGTTTAGGTTAGGTTAAGGGTTAGGGTTAGGGGTTTAGTTTTGATGGCTAGGGTTAGTGTAATGGGCTAGAGAAGGCATTTTGCCAATGTGTGTCCTTACTAAGATAGAAATACAAACGTGTGTGTGTGTGTGTGTGTGTGTGTGTGTGTGTGTGTGTGTGTGTGTGTGTGTGTGTGTGTGTGTTTTGGGAGCTGCAGCTGTCTCAGAAGTATTCGGAGCCTTTCAGAATGTCTCAGAGCTGTGCATGAAACGTGCAGAGGTGTCCTCGGGTTTCTTATTTCAAACTAAGCAGGGACACACTCAGGCTGATATCATGCTGCAGTTTATGGATGGAAATAAAACAGTCAAAGAGTAGTGGTAGGTCAGTGAACCCCCCCCCCCCCCCCCCCCCCCCCCCCACCCCAGCCCCTTCTTTGTTGTCTGTCCCTTGTGAGGTCCAGCTGGGTTTTTAGTGCATGAGAAAGATTGTGTTTTCTTTGGCTTCTGTCAAATAAACAATATGAGACACATTTCCTTCCCTATTGTACGACCGGTTGAGTGGATGGAATTGACAATATACATAAAAATCTAGCTGTTGTACTTTGGCAAGACATAACAAAATAAATGAACCTCTTAACACAGGTGCACGCATCAAGTTTTAAGTTTTTCCATTAAATAAAATGGAAATAGAATGGATTTATATTAACTTTAAAGAAAAAACTTCTACAGCTACATTTTCAAGTTACAGTGAACCCAGTGTCATGTGGATTTCCCTGAACGCTTAAGCCAGCTCAGATTCATAATGTACCACACAGTATGTTTTCCTGCTCCTTTGTAACCGGTTGTACGCTTCTTTTTTTCTTCAGGTACACAAGGAACTTGGTGGATGAGGGAAACGGGAAGTTTAACCTCATGATTCTGTGCTGGGGTGAAGGACACGGCAGGTGAGATGCTTCCACACGGAACCCAATGACTTACATGACAAAAACTAACATATTATATACATAACCATATGTATATAATATGTATTATATGCACTAAATAAGACAATTATATTCATATATAATCTTCTATGGTTTGGTCTCATAGGTTACCACAGATATATTTAAACGTATTATGCGTCTCTTTTATATTTCCATATTTGTTGATGATGGTTATTTTAAATCCAGTGTGTGATAATGATTTTATTTCATATTTGTAGTTAATAAGTCCAGTGTCTTTGAGCAGTGTTAAAAGCGCTATACAAATATAACTTTATTATTATTATTGATAATAATCATTTTATTTGTATATTTATTATTTCTATTATTATACCTGTATTGTAGAAGCTTTAAATTGACAAACCCATGTATTTAGATTAAACCCATGTAGATGAATCCACTGAAGCAAAGGTGTTTTGGTGGTTATGAGATTTTCTCGGGTCAAGGTTCACTGATGGTTCTTTTCTATACAACAGATACAAGTGATCTTCTTAGGGTCATTATTTTATTAGTTGTTAAAAGATAAGAGGGTCCAATGTTCCTCAGCCTCTTGGAAAGGTGGTGTCAACACCCATTATTAGATGATATCGGTCGTACGTCACCACTTTGTCGGCAAACATCACATATAATATTTACAATAGACCTGGAAGCGATTCATTCAGATTGGATGTGGTTGAATCATTTGTGGATGTTCTGCAGAGCTGTGCAGCAGGGTCTTTATGTGAGTCCACACTGTGGTGTGGACGTGGTTGTAGCAGGGATGTGGTTTAACCATTTTGTGTACATGTTACACACATCTCAGGTCTTGTGAGAGTTTACTGGACACATCCAGGCGTGTTTCAAGCCTCGGTGCGTTCGGGACTGGTGCTGGGATTTAGTGCAGCACTGGGGATGTGGTGTACATAATGGTTTATAGAATGTCTCATTTCCCACAGGAGCAGCCTCAATGTGTGACACATGTGTTACAGCTTATGGTTTTTGGAACTGAAACAGCATTACATCATGTTACGTACATTTTATGGATGAACTCAGCCCTGCCAACCGGAGACACTGAGAGTATCTAAAAACGCAAACTCTTCTAGATAAAAAAATCCCCTGGCCTTTAGACTAAATGCCACATTTATATACACACGTTATATGTATTTTTTAGATATACTTTTTAGAGTATTCTCTGAACTTGTCCGTGAAGAGGTCGGACGTTTTCTGACGCCGTGTCCCTCTGTGTTCCTTTTGACGCTTTGCAGCAGCATCCACGACCACACAGACTCCCACTGTTTCATGAAGCTGCTCCAGGGTCAGCTGAAGGAGACGCTGTTCGAGTGGCCCGACTGTCAATCTCACGGAGATATGGTGCAGAGATCGCAGAGGACTCTCCAGGAAAACCAGGTTGCTTACATAAACGGTGAGAAACTCCGCCGTGTGTGTGTGTGTGGACTGTCTCTATTCTTCGGAGTTAGCTCCTCTCTCATGTTAACATCACAGATCTGTTGTTATCTCTATTTGTGCTCAGGGCACACTAACATTGTTTTGCCGAAGCTAAACTGCTGTGTTCTGTACAGTAGAACAAACGTCCTTTACATGTTCTGTTCCTCACAAGATACGCTGCTGTGACTTATCTCAGTGTAATGTGTTTGAATCGATAGGCCTCACTGTTACCAGCCACTTGTAACTTTACACTGAACTGAAATATTCAGGTCTCCCTCCCTGAATCTGTGCTTTTCGCAAAGTCAGCAGAGCCCTGGTGTGATGTTTGTTCTGAGTCGCGGCCTGTGAGCCCCGTTTCACAGCATTCCAGTGGCATACTCTGTCTAAATGTATGTTGCTTGTTCCTGTGTGCGTCTGTGTGTGTCTGTGTGTGTGTGTGTGTGTTTGTGTGTGTGTCTGTAGACTCCCTGGGCCTGCATCGTGTGGAAAATGTGAGCCACACTGAGAGTGCAGTCAGTTTGCACCTGTACAGTCCCCCTTTCCAGGCGTGCCAGACCTTTGACCAGCGGACAGGCCACAGGAACACTGTCAAGATGACATTCTGGAGCAAATACGGAGAGAGGATTCCTTTTGTAAGGGACTTTATTTCATTTCTATTGCTTTAAAACATAACCTCCATGACATTTACAGTTACATAACCAAGTGGGAAAAAATCTGAATCGAAAACCCAAACACAGAGTGTTTCTTGACCTTTGGAAGCCCAAACCTTTTTAAAGTCAAATTCTGTCAGTGGGATTCATGAACTAGTTGGAGACTAAACACAAATATATCAAAATATGAAAACTTTTAAAATCAGCATTGCACTCAGACCAATAAGACATTAAATATAACGTCTCTGTAGATTTTTTGCTGCAACTGAACAGAGAGACCCTTTCTATCGGACCTCTTTTCTTTTTCTATTTCTAAACTTACAGAAATATGCATATATACATACAGAACTGCTCAAACGTACATATTATATATATATTCCATTACTTGCACACACCCGGCACTTTAGTCTGTCTTTTTAATACCACCCACAGGATAACGACAAACATTTAATTGAATGCACACAACCTCCTCCACCCTCTGAAATGTACCTCCTTAAGAGCAGGATGTGGGGACTTTAATAGTGTGCTGCTGCTCACATTAAGAACAGCAGCACCCCTGGAAAAGACACAGGTTTTATGAGTAAGGTTTTCTATCGGTTTCCATATGCGGCTGCTGTTTCAACAGAAATGTTGCTGTAGTGCACGAGAAAAGTTACTCAACGAACAAGTGGGAGCTGTTCTTCATCTTCAGAGAGGAGGAGGTGTCATCATTTATTAATGGACCTTATGAGTGTAAAACTTCCTCTTATTTCTAACTTACTTTCACAAGAATGAAAATTACACTAAAAAGGTGAAGATGTGAAACGAGAGCAGATTCAGTGTTGGACCTCTGCCTGCTGCAGCCAACAAACATCGGCCTTATCAGAAATCTACCAGTTGTATAAGCATACCTTGACCACGCTCTCGAGTTAGTGCGTTACATTGCAACACAAAGCAGCGGAGATAAGATAGTAGGAGAAACAAGCATGCAAGCCTGAGTACACAATGACAACGCACAAAGCTTTGAATCGTTGTGGTGGTTCGAGGTTGAGGATTTGGGACAGAAAGTCCAGTTAGCTGCTGTGTTATCCAGGTTTAGCCTTGAGGTGGACGTACTGTAGCTAATGTGTGATTCACTGACCTGACCCCATCGTCTCACTCTGTCTCACTTTCACTTTCTCCTCCAGGGGACCACAGCCTCCCAGGAGAACAACTAGCGGTCACCCGAAGGAGGCTCCCGCATGACGAAGACAGTTGCGTTTGAAATGACAATGTGAGATGGATCCAAGGGAAGTGAAAAGCAGAACCAACTATGACTAAGCAGCCCGTGTTAAAAATAAAAAAAAATGAAAAAAAAAGACCCGGAGCGGACCGGTTCAAAAGGACAACCCCGGTAATTAGAATGGCTTTATCGCCGCCCAGTGTGAGCGCGGCAAATACTGATGAGCACAGGATGAATGCATGAATAGGCTCGGACATGGACTGAATCTGCCTTTTGTTTGCCCGGCCGGAGGAGACCCTTTTCCAATAACAACATTCCTGTCTGTCCATGACCTGTGCACCCACATTTCTCTAAAGTTATGGCCCATAATCGAAGAGTAGAGCGCAAGCATTTAAAAACAAGAAAAGAAACAACATCAAAACTGGAAGATATTGCCGTTATAGTGTATCTCTCAAAATGTCTCCACGTCAAGGAGAAGGAACACACGAATCTCGATGGAGCACTTTTATATAACTGTGTTTAGTTTGTGCCACTCTGAATAGTTTTAACACCTGTTGAGCGTTGTGTTGAAATGTAACCCTGTTTGTACAGTCTGATTCAAGAGAAAGAAAGTGTTTGTTCCTTGTGTCCTGGATGAAGAAGTGTAAAGCTTTAGAGTTGTGTTGTTTTTAAAAGTGTGATGCTTTTGTAATTTATTTACAGAGTACTCTGTCCGTGGAAGGAGTGTTTAAATCAGCCAGCGACCGTGTTTTCTCCTAAATGTGTTTTGACCAAGAGAGACTTTAGAGAGGGACTATTTTTTCTTTTTCTTTTTTGTTATTGGCAGATCCAATGTGTTTAGATTAAAAGCCTTTTTTTTCTCTCTCTCTCAGGATTTTGGCATATTTTGATTGTAGCCGTATTTATGAAGTGTGTAGTTTTGCAGCATAGCACCTCTCATAGCTCTGTCAGACGCATGCCGGCTTTCTGTGATGCAGTAAATGATGAATCTGGCCATGACTGTAGACCATTAAACACGATTACCCTTTCACAGAACTGCAGTCTGGGCTGTCTTTACTGTTTCATGTTAAAAAATATATATATATTTATTAATGAGTAACATTACTACTGTCCCTACCACCCCAGCTTATACTTCGGGGGGGTAGGGACAGTAGTAATGTTACTCAATAATAAATTATGAAACTTCACAATGTAGTTCGTCAGGCCACATGGTCCTTATTTATGTTTTGTGTTTCCTGAAATCAAATACAAATTCTATCATGTTCTGTCAAGTTTGACTTGGCTGAATTGAAAGTATGTTCTTGTATCTGGTGTATAACGTAAAACAACGTCTAAGAGTAATGTTAAGGTAGTGAAGTCCCGTGATTTGTGTGTTTGTGCGTGTGAGTGTGTGCTTGTGTGTCTGTCTGTGTGTTCTATATCACTGAGGGAAATGTTACGACCTGAGGTAACCGTGATGGCACCAGAAGATCGGCTTCATTTAGTTGCTGCTAGGTGGGGGAAGTGTTATCTCCTATCGACTCCTCTATCAAATTAGAAGCTAATGAAAGTAGGCTTGTCCGCCTCTAATGGCGCACTGCTCGTCACATCAGTGGAAATACAGCAATAGATGAACATTGATTAACTCGGTCTTGCACCAGCCAACAAATAAATAAATGCACACGTTTGAATTTGTGAATTAGTTCAGAAGAAAAATTGATGTGTCATTAGCCTGACCAATAAAAAGATAACTTTAATAATGCACTGATAACAGCCTAGATATGGGTGCCAGACTCAAATTAATGTCTCCTTGTCACGATCAACTTTGGATGGAAAAATTAGTTTTGTGTTTAAATCAGATTCTCCTATATCCACTCGAACCAGAGGGAAAAGATGAGGTGCCACAGATGATCGAGACTGTTGCAAACCTGATGACTGAGTGTGACGTCAAATGACATGAATATTGCATTCTGCCTACCAATGGCTTCAAGACCGGTCCATTTGCATTTTTCCTCACTATACTGTCTTTAAGCAGTTTCTACATGTGAACAAATTGAAGATGCACAATGTACTCTGTGTTTTCTCTGAGCTTGGATTTTTAAAGGTGGGTATTTTAGTTCTGCAGAAACACTGCAGAACTCCATTTCAGTTTTCAGCGCTGAAAATATTAGGCCTTCATCAGATCACAACCACACTCAATCACATAGACTCAACCAAAATCTCCTCATGCGTTCTGCACCAGCCTGGTTTTCACTTTCGCCTTTATTCAGCCAAAGAGGCATTTCTCTCAGATTTATCTTTATTACCGACAGTTTAGTGAACCAACAAACACGCGTTTCCATTTCCCCATCGAGGGACTAATAAGGGGTTATCTTATCTTATCTTTATAGTCACAGTTCATCCTTGTTTTCCTTCACCCAGCGTATTGGGGAGTAGAGCTTGATGAATACGGTTCCTCAGGGATTCTCTGCAGCAGGTCAACCATGGGATGGCCTCCAGCCACAGTTACCTAACAGCAGAGTGACAGCCTCCATTGTCCCAGTGAAGCACCTGTTTTGTAAGAGGCCATGATCAGCGTGTGCCAGGCAGGATGCAGCCTCCTGCAGAGCCCTTTATCGATCGTGGTGCTGCCTATCAAGTGATTCATCCTTCAATAAAAGGAAGGAACAGTGCAGAGTCAGAACACTGCTGGCTGATGATTTATCCACAACAACAACCACAGGATGTTGAGCTTCTTGGCTCGAAACAATAAAGCCAGACATTATATTGTTAGATCGGGATTTGAACTTTCTCTCAGTCTTAAATTATGGTTTATCATCCAAAAATAAGGCGTGAAATGAGCTTTGGCTGCAGAGGCCAAAAGCAAACGTTATTTTTTGTGTCATCATAATTATGTTACACATTTTATATGTTATTTTGTATATGGGCCATTGGTTATGGAGCCCTGATTTATATAAGACCAAATATACTTGAATTAGTTCATTTTACACTTGCATTTCACAGGTAATTGCTGAATGTCTTAGAGGAAAGAGTTATCAACTTTACTAGACTGTAATATATCGTTAATTTACTGAGTCCTGCATGTAATTGGGGGGGAAATATGAATGCTGCTTCATGAAATAGTTTGAACCTCATTGTATAACATGTTTCCATGACATCCGACATGACGGCACAAAGACAAACTGCAGTCTTGAGCCTTCCCTTGCACCTCCGAGTCATGAGAGGCTGTTCACGACTTGTCTAGTGAGTATTTATTTGTAAAATCTATATATTAAAGATATACTGTTATTAAAGATAGACTCACAAGGTTTTATTCATGCTGTATTTAAGTTTGAATTCAACTTTTACCTTTCTACCCTACCATATCCATTCCACTGTATTTAATTACATTTTATTTGTATTGTGCCAAATGTTCATATCCATTATCTGAAGACACTTGTACTTTTTGTTGTCTTTATCTCTCCCAGTGTACTTGTCTTCAAGACTTGTACTTGGTCAACAATGACTTGTTATTGGCTTAATACTGTGTATGGGGGGGAGGAGTCTTATATTTTGTTTGTCAATATGTCAAGCACATCAATTTATTCTTTGTGGAAAAAGTGTTTTATGCAATATTTGGAATCATTTAATTTTCAATTTCATTATCAATTACCAAAGGGTTTTCCCAGTCTGATTTCCTGTCTGTCATTGCAAGGAAACTGTCCCCGAGGAGGAGAAGATGAAGGGTCACTGTGTAGGAGGATGATGATGTCACAGTTGGTGGATCCTTCCCTTTTCTACATTTCCTGCTATCTCATCTCTACCGTACATCTCTCATCACCTAAACGCCCTTCCTTTTTTTTTATTCTGACCTCTTCTGTCTTTATGTTAGTTTAACTTTTTCCAAGATACTCACAAACTCAGATCTACTTCCAACTCCTTGTCTCTGTTTCTATGATTTCTCCCTTCCTGCCCATCAGTCACACTTCTATAACATGTATCTGCTCCTTATTTTACCATGTTATGTTAAGATTCTCATACGTTAAGATATGTTTCTGTCTAAATTGAAATATGCTCATAATTTTTTACACAGACAAATCTGAACCTAAGTACCTTTCTTAGTTTATTGACAATTATAAGTTCTAAAAACTCTGAGTAAGGTTATCAGAAGTAAGAACTGAAATTGCAAAATTGTAAATTTATAGGTCAGAAGTAACGATTTTAAGCTGTTACAAATCGAAAATATAAGTTAATTCAACTCTGAGTTAAGTTGAGAGAAGTTAAGATTCAATGTTGCTCCAATGTAATAGTCAACTATGTGTTGAGTTAAGAGAAATAACAAGTGAAAGTAGAGCTAACTCAAACTCAAACTCAAAACTTTTGAGTTTTATTGCCCTACTTACATTTTTGCTGAAGTCTGTTTTAGTCGGAGTTGATCTTGATTAAAAATGAGGAATATTTAGGGGGCCAATACCCTTGATTGCATTTTGGTGTCAATCGAAATAAAAATGCAGATGTGTTGCGCCTTGACTGAGGCCTGAGCTCTACCTCATGCTATTCTGGTTTATTCATCGTTTTCACTTGGTGAAAATGTCCTTCTTCCTTAATGCTTCCTCTTGATGTCATCGCACTCAGCATCACATCATTCGCTGAATAAAATGATCACAATATTTGAGTTTTCCTGTTTCACTTTATCCGACTATTTTCACCTCAGTGAAATTTCAGCTGTATAAATGGAAACAAACAAAACATAACACAAGTTCTGGGACTATATGCACACAGTCCAGAACAATATAAAGAGTGTGTGATAAAAGGAAAACAGCAACACCACAGTAAAGATAACAAAAACAAGATAAACCATGTGAGTGTAAGTGATAAAAACAAGCACGGTTTTCACGAGTGACCTTTTCACCTTTAAAGTAATATTGAATGTGGTCAGAACTCTTTTTGAATACACACAGTGCTGCAGCCTGTATGACTCACCTGTACATATGTTCTATTGCGAAATTAGTATTCTTTAATCTGTTATATTTTGCTTCCGTTTGAAAGATGAATGCAAACCCCTGAATGACTTGACAGAATGAATGTCATGAGTGCAGTCGTTGAACTTGGCTGGTTTCTCTCTCTCTGGTGTGGAATGCAGTCACAACACTGGTCTACTTGTCTTACCGGAAATATTTGGAAGTGCGTTAGTTTTCATGTGGTGTTTGGATTGTTGTACTGGCTTCGTCACTCCGGCTCCACTGGGATCTCTCCTCTTCGTCCAGTGGTCTTCGTGTCTGAGGAGCAGTTCGGGTGATGGTGGGGATCGCTAAAAGTTTCCGCATTTTTCACACTGTTTTTCAGATTGTTTTCTGTCTGCGCAGATTCAAAGGGCAAAGTAGAGTCTGGGACTGTGTCCTGTGACGATAACAACAGGCCTGTGGTGCTGTGGGATCTACGACGGCTCCTAAGAAGTGGACGAGCTCTGATAATAACACTTATCGAAGCAGACTCAGGACATTGATAGTGAGACGCTCCTCCATACAGAAAGTAGTGCACATGCTGTAAACTGAACATACAGTGGCATGACAGCCCATTGTTTAACTGCACGAGGGTGATAACACTCTGTTCTTCACCTTGAACACCTTGGGCTTAACAATTCATTTTATTACCTATGTACATAACATTTAGATTATCGGCTTTTTATGCTTTAATGAATCCAACTTTAATAATAAAGTAAAAATGTATCGAAGCTGCACTGACCATTTCCAATTTTTTTTAAACACAAACCTTTAATGATTATTTGCCAAACATTATTTTTCATTTTTATGTGTAACTCCATTTTATTACTGTTTTATGCACTGGTTGTCTTCTTTTAATTCTTTCTTCCTGTCACACACTTTGTAACTTTGTTAATGGAAGAGTAAAATGTAAATGAAGGTTATTATTGTCTTTACTTGCACAATGACCTGTAGTGTCAGGTATTCACAGTCACACATGGTTATCAATGACCTGAGCTTTGTCTGACTCTGGTTTCTTTCCTACAGTGCACTGTTTCTGGCACTTTAAACACTTTTTAAAGTCAGAGTGAAAGTTAAATCCACTTCACCTCATATTTTTCTTTGCTTCTATTGTTCAATTCTGTTAAAAGCTCAAATATTGAGTGACAGTAGCAGAAGTTGAGGAATAAGACAATTTAACAACCATAATGAGTCAAATCATATGTGCGGTAACATGCATCTATAACATTAGGAGTCATTGTGAGAGTGGATACAAAATCCCTGTGTGTTATTTTCATGAACGTGACATTAGTTACTTCAAAAATTACAGTTTGCCTTTAAATTAGATAAATGGGATTAATCAATACCATGACTGGGATGCTGCACACATGCCTCACCTAGATGAATCAGCTTTGATTTCCCTGTACTGTAAGTTTTAGATTTACTGACATTAGGTCAAGATTGTTTCACATCATGACACCTTCTATAATCACCATCAACTCTCACTCTAAGAAAATAAACAGTGAAATTCATTTGAGTAACAGGAAGTTAAAGATCAGTGAGATAAAGCAGTTACAACTCAACATGCAGTTTGAATCATGTAATTTCTGCTCCTTTGAAGAGAGCCGCCCTTCTGGCGTTCACGGTGTTTGGTTCTCACTGCTAATGGAAAATATGCAGAGTCCAACAGAACACTATGTTCCGTTCAACCGCACAAGAATCTCGCTGTGGTTCAGTTTTTCTCTCTCACAAGAAGCTGCAAAAAACCAGACTGTGCTAAACAGAATCTGGTCCTGTAGAGAAGTTTCTACTTTTAGACTAGACACAGGTTCCTTAAAGTATTTAGACACAATTCTTTCCACTAACATTCTGAATAAAATGGACAAGTAACAGTGACAGATGGAAACTTTTATGACTTGACAACAAATGCGAGTAAAACCTACATGTTAAACAAGTAAACAGCCATTTTGAGATGATGTTTCACAACCCATCTGTATCATTAGTCAATATTTAGTCAGTAGTAGTTCTTGGCACTGCACTTATAAACAAGTTGAAAATATAATCTGAACCCGATTATGTGTTTATAATTAAACATAAGATTGTGTATGAACAAATGTCAATACTGATATCTATTTTAATATCAATAAAAACTGTATATCAGCAGTGACACTCAAAAGTAGTGAGGTTATGTAAAGCTGTGGTAAAAGAGTTAAAGCACACATGAAAAATTATTGTATTATTACTATTATTGTAGTTCAAAGTCTCATTAACTGACTCTGAGGTTTGATGTGTTCACTCATGATGAATCAAATGAAAGCTTGTGAATTAAGCTTGGAATCCAAAATGTCTCCAATGAAACGTTACTGAATTAAATGTTAAGCTTCTGCATACACTCTAAGTGCAAAATATCTCTATCAAAAATTGCTAAAATAAGAAAACAAATATATACATTCAAGTTTTTCTTAACTCATTTTATATTTCTCAGAACCTGGAACTCTGCGTTGTCTTAGATGCAGTTTGATGTTTGGTTAACTTCTCTGTCTCTCTTCATAAACATGAATAACCTGAGGTTGAAGGTGTAAGAACTTTGGTCTTGTGGCTTCTAAATCTTAATGAAATATGAATAAGATCTTCATCACAGCCATTTATAAAAGTGAATAAGAACAAAGAAGTGACAGAGCTTTCTGTGTTCCTCTGGTCAGAAGGATGAATTCACTACGTGTCCTCCTGAACCCCCCAGAGACCTGGACTGCTCCAGACTCTCCCTCCCAAGATAAGCTCTCTCCTCTGACCCGGACTGACCTGTAGTCACTAGCCTTCCCTTTCCACTGATCCTCGACGCTGCTGATCCCACTGACTCTTCCTTGTCACTGAACATGTCACTAACACTCGATCTGACCGATATTCCACCGCGAGACCCATTGCTATGGGAACTGTGACTTTGAGCATTGCTGTATCCATGGGAATCGTTCCCGTGACGCGAGTAGCTCCGGTGAGAGCTGCTGTTGCTGTGGCCGTTGCTTTGTTTAGTCTGAAACGTTTCCTGGAATGACCTTTGGCTTCGGTAACTGTGCTCGGAACCTGAGTCATGCTGTGTGTCCGGCATGGCAGATCGATCTGGTTCCTCTTCTCCGCCTACACAAGGCTCTACTGCAGGTTTCCTGAAGGTCACATCATGCAGCCTGTCGTTGCGCAAGGACCCCCGGACTGAGGATGAGGACCTGGGTGTGGTGGTGTCAGCACCAGGGGGAGCAGGCGGGGCGTCTCTTACCTAAAAACAGAAACCAGCAGTGCCTTAATCCTGCAATGATATTATAACCCTGGCTCCCTGAGTAGGAGCTTAGTCTTATCAACAAAAAAAAATCAGGACTATCTTGACCTTGAGGTCAGGTTAGTCCTCTAGAAGGAAAGTAAGTGGTGCTGTTAAATAATTTAACTAACATGTCGTCTCACTTAGTCAAATTTACTCTCTGCTACTGTTATTAAACCTTCCTGAAACTGAAACACTTTCAGGGAAAACCTTTCACAAACACTGCTTTACATTTCCTTACCAGAGAGAAGGCCTCCGTCTGTGCCTGGACATCCCGTCTAGTCAGTGATGGGGCAGCATCAAAACGTGTTCTGCTAGTCGAGGAGAGCTGAGGTTGTCCCACAGGTTGGAAATCGGACTTGTCGATTCCAGCAATTGAAGCTAGCTGACCGAGGCTATAGAAAAGAATATAATATTAAATTGAATTTAGAGCCCTAAAGTAGCAAATGCATTTCATTCATATACTTAAAATAATCTGATATTGAAATAATAACAGTTCACGTCAAGGATTTTCTGTTCAACCATTAATCAGCGAATTCAATCAAAAATGGAAAAGTAAAATAAGAAGCTGCAGAGGAAGGTTTTTTTAGCAAAATGAACAAAATGTAAGGTTCTAGAACATAATGAATATTTAACTAAGAAAAAATACATACAATTGATTGATTAATAGTGAGTAATGATTGTTATAGCTGTCTCAAAATAATTATATTAAAACCCTAAATATAAATTTAAACTAGCCATTAATAGATTAAATAAAAATAACTCTCATTTTGACCTGGAGTGTGCACCAGATATCCCAGTGGAAACCCTAGGACTATTTTAAAAGTTGTGTAGTTGAACTTTCTTTAAACCGCTGAGGCGCAGTCCCATTCAAACAGTAAACTGTGCACCCACCCAGCGTCCCTGAGGAGATCCAGGAAAGCATGGAACTTGTTGAATGAGCTTTCAATACTCTCGAGTACGGCCTCGTCTTCAAGAACACTGACGGCAGGTGGAGCTGATCTGGAGCCAGTGGCTGAAAGCACCTCTGACAGGGAGCGGTTGGCGTCACGAAGACGACTATTCTCCATCTCAAACTGAGGACAAAATAATAGGGTTTCATCTTTCATTTTCTTACTTACAGAACAACTAAACACACAAAACATCAGGATCAGGGCGTGTATATCTTTTTAGGAGTGCACTTAAGTGCCTACATGCAGGTCTATGAAAACCTAGAGCATGTGGTTTCATGGGACCATTTATGAGTTTTCATAACAGACTATTTTCCCTGCAGGACTAAGTATATGGAAAATAATTTATACAGCAGCAGCAGGACAAGGAGTGCAGCTGTGAAGGTACACACCACTTGCATGGACTGAAAAGAGCTTTAAACTAAGGGTGTCACTGTGTTTACTCTGCTAAGTCAAACTTATTTTTAAAGAAAATCACTACCTCCATGAGCCTCGACTGAGCTCTCAGTCCGGCTCTGCGCTCCTCTGCCAGCCTCAGACGACACTCCTTCAGCTCCATCTACAGGTCATACAGAGGAACAGACACACATACACACTATTTGAGATCCAGTCATTTGACGTCACCAACAGGACAGAAAGGTTCCTGTTTGGGATCGATGCTGTTGTGACCGACCTGTAAGCGTTCAAACTGTCGGTCAGTGATCCTGTCCTGGAGATTTAAAGCAGATGGTCTCTGCTCCACCTCCACCACAACTCCTTCCTCTTCCTCATCCTCATCCTCTTCCTCATCCTCCTCTCCATCTGAGTCTGAATCCACAGTAACCTTCACTGTAGCTCCAACCTAAATAAAAGCATGTATTCCAACAGATATTGTGTGAGTTTAAAACCAGTTTTGCTCACTCACTGTCAGGTACATCAACACAACAAGGGAGCTCACCTGGAAGCTTTGCTCTGTCACAGTTCCTCCAGGAGGCAGACCTCTGCAACAGATTCATCCAACATAAAATGAGTCTTTGATTCGTTTAATGATATTACAGAAAACCCCGAACAATGCTTTTTCAACATAGGAGGTGTAATAGGGAAATAACAATATGTCTAAAACTTATAAATTGGAATACACTTTGTTTTTTAACCCATAATAAATGAGTAAGACAACATCTCACCTCTGGCGTCCAGCTCGAGCAGCAGTGCGCCAAGGAAGGAAACTGGAATGGGAATGGGGCTTCGGGGCCTGAGCAACAGTTGACCTCTTCCCTTCTGATGTTCCTTTAGAAGCAGCTGCATCAGAAAGAGAGCAATGTGACAAACTGGATGTTAAAGAACAGACCTGCTTTCTGCAGGGAGTTATACTAAGAGTAACGACCACAAGCCTCTTGATGGAGTGTTCCCTTAAATCTTAGACAAGTTTTCAAGGAAAAATGAACCTTTAAAATCAAGTTTAACCACAACAGTATATTTTTTTATGAGCCTTAAAACGCCTTGAGAGAAACATTCCCAAACTTAATAAAATATACTTAATTTTTTACTGGCTGATTGTGTTGTCACTACCAATATAATATTAGGGGTTATTTTGTTTGACTAAAACTATATTGAACATTGTGGAAAATACCATAAAATGCATGTCTGAGGGAATAAAAAAGCACTTCAACACATACCTATCCTTATCAGAGCTTTTCTTCTCACTGTTTGTCTCTTTGGACCAGCAGCTCTCTGTGGCTCAGTGGTCGCAGGCTTGATCCAACAGTACTTAGGCAACAATAGAAAGATACACAAGCCATTAAAAACATATCCAAATTTAAACATGGTGCGGATGCAAAGACACAACTCATGCACATAGAATTTGAACATCTGTTGTTAATGAGAGTATTAGGTGCAGACACTGACCTCTAGTGACTGTCCATTAGCATTCGTCAGCACTTTCTCTATTATATTTTTAATAGGGACCTTGTCTGTAAAGGAAAGAAAAAGAATTTAGCAGACAAAAAAAAAAATGTTTTCCCCAGAGATTCTTGTTTTTGTTTTCCGAGATGTTTCTCAACAGTAAAGTAAACACAGCATGATGCATCAGTTAGTGTAATTTAGTATGAAATACAACATATTCAAAATGTTGAGAATTAGCATTCAGTTGGCACGGCTAAATAAAAATGAAACAATGTGCTAGTGTCTAGAGGGTACAATGTTTATTACACACACAATTCAAAAGAACTGTGTGAACCACACAACATATCAATAATTCATCAAACTGGCCACAGGTCTACGCAGTGTGCGACTTTGATCGAGAGCTTCTTACCAACTAAAGGGTTACTACGGATATCCAGCACACAGAGAGAAGAATTTGTTTTCAAGGCTTGCAGCAGATGATGAGCTCCTTCGTTGGAAAGACCACATCTCTGCAGGTCCACGGCTGTTCAGCAAGTCACAGAATAGAAACAGAAAACCTGAGCAAACAACAAACAAAAACACATTCTCCTCTGTTTGACCAACACCTACTAACCTTTAACCCAGAGGTCCTCGGCCAATTCATGTGCGAGAGCAGCAGCACCTCGGTCCCCGATCAGAATGTTACAGTTGAGGGTGACTCGACGGAGGCCTCCCATTCTCTGGAGATGTGGCTGCCGATACCTCAGAGACTCTGCCCACGCAGTGCCATGCCTCTGCATTCCCTGATGCTGAGAAAAAACTTTATATTATTACAAATATGGACATTTTAATAATATTTATATTGTTTGATTAATTACATGACACTTGAGTATAAATGTAAATACCACATCAAAAGATATAATGCCAGATCAAGCATTAAAAATGTATATTACACCTTGATTATGTTGGCCATATGCTCTGCTCCTCTCCAGGTGAGATTGCATCCTGTGAAATCCACCGTCCTGATGCTTAATGAGTACTTAACACTTTGGCAAATCACTGAAAAACATGAAGAGGCAAGTTACAAAGATAAAATGCTCACAGACAGCGTAAAAACTCCAGACAACTGTCTGAATAATGAAAGGAAATGATACTGAGAATAACATACCCTCTAAGCCCTCATCAGATATTGGACAATTGGCGAAGGATAGGTTTTCCAAGGAAACAGTTTTTGCCAAACCCTGGAAAAGAATACATATGGCGGTTTGAATCAACTTTAACCCAGATCTATTGTTTCCAAACAACCAAAATAAATGTTTTATTCTCCAAGACAACCGAAATCCCTGTGGTTTATGAAAAAAGATCACTTGATTCTGTACCAGTTAAATTAAATTAAACAAAACAAAAAAAATTACTTCACACACTGCAAATAACATCCTCAGTGTTGTCACCTTTGTCAATGTGATGAGGTCCCGCTCTCTCAGTGGAAGTCCGTTCAGCTGCAGAGTCTTGAGGTTGGGTGAAACAGTCAGACAGTCTCTGAGCGCTTTGCACAGCTTGAATGTCGAGTCCTTCGAGCGAATGGCTGGGATCTTCCTCTTGAAGTTGGACTTATAGTACCTTCTATCTGAAGATGATGATGATAAGATTAATGTTTAGCAAAAAAAATAGGAAGTCACATGAGTTTCTAATTTAACTTACGATTACAGCTTAAAATCCTAGGTTAATAAGAAGATATAAACTACCTTTTCACTTTTAGTTGTTGAAACAGGTGTATTTTGGGGCCTTACCTGCAGCTCCAGAACTAGCTTGGTACGTGCTGCTTATTGCGATGTGGTGCAGCTGTTTGTTGATGGAGATAGAGGCGAGAACCGGTGGCCAATCCGTGACTTTGAGCCTGTCTCCATTAAAGTCCAGCGTCCCTTTGTCAAGGTTCATCTTGACAGCGGGGAGAGGGACTAATTCCTGGCTGGCACAGACAAAGTCATAGTACGCCATAAAGTCCTGGGCACCCTGCCGCCGAATCTGAGCACCGTCCTGAACCATCTTTGATCTAGGAAGAGAAATACTTTTAAGAATTCATTTAAAAGACTTGTAAAGGCTAACAGGGCCATGCTGTCCACTGGTGATAATGGAAATACCTTACTATCAGAAACATTATATCTCCACCATCTTGAAGTTTTACAGTAAATGGCTGCCTTAACACAATTAATTTCAACATGCATACCACACCGATCAGCCACAACATCAAAACTGCTTTTACTCAGTCTACTGTTTAATTGCGGTGGCTGATCTGTGCATTTGGGAATTAGTCAAGTCTTACTCTTGCACACTTACCATGTACATTCATATTAATTCATTTACAACGTTGTACTTTGTTAGACCTTCATTCCACATGCATAAACAGACTTGCAGCAGTATGGATCACGAAGATAGTTTTTAGTGTAAATCACAACTTCTTTATGTTTGATCAAATCAGTCCACGTGCAACTTGTGCAGCAGTGTGGATCCCAAACACAGCTTTTAGTCCAGTGCTGTCTTTCCTGATTTAGAATATTGAATATAAAAAGAGACGTCACGACACTTGAGCATGAATTAAAAGCTGAACTATTTAGTTTAGTTCGTATTCTAATTGTAAACTAAGTTGAAAGGTCTCGCTGCACTTTGGCTGCACAGTGTTTACTGTCGTTGAGCTAGTGGCGTTAGCAAGCTAAACGCCTAGCGACCGTTGGTAGTGATGGACAGTTGCTCCAGCAGCGCTTTAAATCCGCATTAAACTACATTTCATCAGACTCAAACATTCCGATTTACCTTTAACATGGAAGCCGAGGCTCTATCTCCGTGGCTCGGGGTCTATTAACCACCGGGACAACTTCCCCGGTGAGTTGTTGTTGTTGTTGTTGAAGACGTGAAGCATCGAGCGATCAAAAGTGGCGCTGTGGAGTCAGAGCGGAGCCTCTTCGTCACTGCGGGCTCTGCGGCGTCCCCCACAGCTCTGCCGCCCACTAGTGGAGAGGAGGCACACGCGCATTCCCTGACCATCAAAGGGCCCTTCAGGGGTCGGGGGGGGGACAGGCAAAAAAGGGGACTTATTTACTTTCATAATACTTTCATCCATATGTAACAAACTGAGAAAGTTTGAAATTCTACTGATGTGATGTGTCAATGCCAAAGAAATGTAACAACAGAAAGGATGCATGTGCATGCCCGGGCTGATCAAACAAAATGGGGTAGCCATCATATATATAATTTCATCCATTTGGTTTGATTAATTGCCCATTAGAAATGTGCATCATTCAGTATCAACAACATCAAGTTCACCATCTTGTGGCCAGTGTTGTGCATGAACGAACGCAAAAGAACGCGTTCGTTGAACACGTTCCCTTTTATGAGAACGATGAACTGAACGCAACTCAATGACAAATAATGAATTTGAACAGTGAACACGTTCATATTGTAGCGTCCTCGCGTATAGACGACAGGAAACTTCTCTCTTTATGTGTAACTTTAATAATGTCCAGCGAACACGACACACTTCTTGTTCATAACTCCGACACTCCTATCATCCACCACTGTATTCTTCACTCCGCTTCCTCATTCACCCTTGATTCGCTAACTCATCAGCCAATGAGAGCCTGCCATACCACAAAACCCTACAGCCATTGGCCTAGAACTGTCACGTGCACCGCCCCTACATGTTCACTGTCCCTCAGGACATTTCAATACTTTCTCCTCAGGAGAGACGCTGTCTAAATCGAATGCTTTCACCATGTCGTTGCTCAATGCCCGTAAAATGTCCGCGATTTAGCCTAACCGAAACCAACTAACTCGACTTCACTGCGCAATGGGCTTCTGCGCAGAATGTGCGCAGTAGACTTCTGCGCAGAATGTGCGCAGTGGGCTTCTGCGCAGAATGTGCGCAGTGGGCTTCTGCGCAGAATCTGCGCAATGGGCTTCTGCGCAGAATGTGCGCAGTGGGCTTCTGCGCAGGATGTGCGCGCGCAGTTTTTTTTTTTTTTTCC
Organism: Pleuronectes platessa; assembly: GCF_947347685.1. NCBI lineage: Eukaryota > Metazoa > Chordata > Actinopteri > Pleuronectiformes > Pleuronectidae > Pleuronectes > Pleuronectes platessa. Next base: position 22,880,839 of record NC_070629.1, on the reverse strand, counting down.
ATTTAATTATTAAAAAAATTAATTTAATTTAATTTAATTAACATTTTTTATATTACATTTTTTTATATTACATTTTTTATCATAATTTCTCCGCGCTAGTTCAGGGGTTACGATTATGTGCCTGTACGTGTGTGTGGCTGCGGCGCTTCCTGGTTCTTCCCGGCGGCACTACGCTGCTTGTGCGAACAGCCGAAGTATTTAAGATCGACGAGGCCGACGGCTTTTCGCAACGCTTCTACCTCTGGTGCGTCCCCGGGGTTAGAGGATGATCATGTGACGTTAATGTATTGTTTAACATTACATGTGTCACGTCATGATAAATCAGTCTCCTATGTCGCCTGTACCAGGAGCCGCCCCTGTCACTGGTTATCTTGGCTCGCTGTCTGGCCGGTAACCAGCCGTCCGGACCGCTCCGTGAAGAAGGAGGAGGAGATGTTTCTTTACTTGGAATGCGGCCCCTTTATTTCTCGGATATACAGCAGCAGCAACACTCGCATCACCTCTAGGTACATCTGAGGGGTTTTTACAAACTGTCTGATAAGGATTCCGACAGTAAAGGCAAAGGGTAGTGATGGATACGGTTTTCTTTAACAAGTTAAGTCTTTCATTCTCACTTTCCACCTTATGAACTGGTTCAGAATGTTCAGGGCTCAAGCAAATCAACCACAAGTCTTCTAATTGAATCCACAAAACTCTGACACAACTCGCAACTCTAAATACGCGCTATGTCCCCTTGCGGCTCCCGTAGTTGTTAGCATGTAGCTAGCTGTTGTTAGCGTCTTACTACAGTTTGTCACAGGAGCCGAATAAAGAGTCGACGACAAAGCAAAGTAAGTTCAGTCAAGTGCTCAGGTTCCTGGGTTCATACAAAAGACGTCACCCTTGCAGGCCGGATCTTGTTGAGTTAATATTATATCTATAGTTCCGGTTAGCTGAGGAAACACGATGGAGTTTGTTAATGTGTTTTTATGTGAAGCAGAAAAATAAGACAATCATGTTTTGGGGTAAAGTGAATTCCATCGTTTGTTCAGTGAAATACAGATTTGAACCACCGGTAGTTTGTAGCCCCTGTATCTGAGGATTATCAATAATAACACTAAACGGTAAAATGTGGTCTCTATGTTCAATAACCGTCTCAATTAGCTGAACTCCTGAACCACATCCCAGGATCTGAAGGTGTTTACTGTCAGATATGATGAGCAGCAGATCCTCAAAGCACTGAGAAGATCCCACCAGCTAATGTTTGCTCATTGTATTGAATGAATCTCAGCTTGAAACGTTGCTGAGAAGATGAATTCATGATCTAACTCTTTTCTGATGGATTTTCTGTCAATTTACTAAAGCTGCTTATTTACTAAAACACTTCCAGCTCCTATCCTTTATTATTCGTTCGCATTTTTATTTTTGTTTTATCACTTATGAAGATTAGCACTACACACTAACAATTCGCTGTGGAAGCATTGTCTCTGTTTTATAGTAATATTTATATCTGATTTCATTTGTGTTTGCGCATTCGTATATATTTTAATCCGTGTGTTGTGTTGTATCTGGACCCTGCATCAATTAATAATTATCTGATGACCCCATTTTGTCCATAGATTCAGATTTTCAGTATAAATTGTCTACATCATTTCCAGGATCCCGACTTCAAAACAGGAAGATATTCAATTTACAGTGGCACTGCACAGCCTGACATTAGGAAAGCTCTTAACATAAAAATTTGGCATTTGTGTTTGATGAATTACAAAATGGGATCATTGTTAATCTGGTCATTCTCATAAAATTCCAGTTTCAAAGATTTCAAACATGCATGTGATTGCGACTATTAAACATGAAACATATGTTGACTCACCTTTTTAATCACATTTCATCAAACAAGATCTTAAAAATCTCATAAACCCAACTCTTCAAACACCAGTAATCTTAGAAGACAAATTATTAACAGGCCTGTGCAGAGCTACATGACACAAAATGAAAAGTTTCAAATTACTGATGTTTCCTCTGCATACAATCTACATCCAGTTATTGTGATATTTCATTATTTCTATTTTTACAAGTGATGTTAAAATAATGAATCTCTTAAATGATATACGTGTTTCAGTAATGAGATTGATTATTGCAGTATTGAGAATTATAAATCTGAATTGTTGATTTTTTTTTTTTACGTGAACAAAATTAATCAACCGATTATTTCAGCAGTTGTTAGTAGCAGCCGCAGTCCTGTACGGTTTTAACCAGACACTAACGTCAAAGATAAGTGAAAGTGACTATTTCTTCATCAGTACAACGTGAAGTGACGTCCATGAAACGGCAAATTGAAAATTGTGCGTGATAGTCCGGGGGTGTTATAGTCTGTCTGTGAAGGTCATATTGTAATGAGCTCAGAGGTTTAATGGTTGTAAACACGTCATAAGTGATATTCATTGAATCCTTCATTCTGCCTTGAAATCTAAGCCGACAATCTGTGATGTAAAGGATCGTCTGTACAGCTCTAAAATCAACTCTTCTCTTCGCAGGTCGGAGGATGGTTTTGAATCTGTGTCAGCCGCACTTTTACACAACAGTTCACTGCAACAAGGTGCGACACATTTCATGCATCTATCTGGATGTAACTATAACCTTCTGAAGTTGTGTATTTATTAAACAAATTCTGAGTAAAAAACAGCTGCAGCACCCGGGTGACAAGTTACTAATGATAACATCTGAATATCACCAAAAATAATCAAGTCTAAGAATAGCTCTGATGTGTGTCGAGACAAAGGGGAAGAAACAAGGTGTTTGGACACAAGGAAGGAAAGAGGGGGAGGAGAAATATGGGAAAGTAAAGAAGAAGGATAAAGTGGTGTGTGGGAGACTGATTCACAACTGACCTTGTTGGGTTCTTTTTATTGGACTCTACACATTTAATCATGGCTTTAATGAAATCGTTTCTTTTGCTCATTCAAGATAGATTTTCCTCATCTGTCATATTGTCCCTCTCCTCCCGCGTGAAGTTTTACAGTTTTCTGTTGCACATGATTTATATTGTATTGTATGAGTGTGATGTGCGGCTCGCAGCCCCATTTCCAACAAGACAAGCCTGGGAAACAAAACTTTTTCACATCGGTGATGTTGATCATGAAATATCAACAATTTGCCCAAAATTTACACAAATTAACATCAAGTATAATTAACATTATAACAAACTAATTGGACAGATGAGAATTTTGTCATGTTTTACACAATAAAATCATGTCCACCATTCTGATCAGGGAAGGTGTCCTTGCTGACATGTTGTCATGTGGGTTTAAAGGCAAACAATTCTCTAAATCATTAAAAAAAATACATAATTTTAACAATGTTCCATTATTTTCAAACTGCAGCTTTGTGCAGACGGCTATGATGTCTCTAACCTGGTGTCAGCTGACCCCGCTCTCCAGAGGCGGGGCTTCAAGCTGGAATACTTTCTACGTCCACCCGTGCAGGTGAGATGAATCTGTTGTACTGTGGTAGTTCACCTGCTTTGAGTTATAAAAGTATGATCAAATTTAAGATTACTTGGAGCCTCACATATGTCGGGGTAAGAATCTGACCTATGACTGATTCATGGGACGGGAATTTAGTGCCAAATATTAAAAAGGCAATACTCTTTGTAACTGATACCAAGCAACGTTCCCGATCATCCTTCCTCATGGAGGGGGGCTACTCATTCTCTTTAGCCGTTTTCAGGAATGAACTCTGGAAAACATCTGGACAATTAGGTCTGGATATTCTCCTGACACTGTCTGTGTAGAATGCAGCAGGAGATTGTTCAGTCAGACATACTGACAGCAACAGGAGAATGTCCGGAGCATTCAGCCAAGGGGCGAAAGGAAGTTCAGTGCATGTCCGAAGGCAGCTTTATTGTCAGGAATATTAATGTAATTACTTCTGTCATCAGTACTATTATTAAATTGATCAATTTTTCCTTTGTTTTCTCAGGTGACCCTGAAGTTTGGCTTCCAGGTGGAACTATGCAGGGTGGATGTGGAGCTGTGGCCCTGGGGCATGGACCGGGGACAGGCCAGCAAGAGACTGGAGATCAGCACCAGCTCCGATCCGCTACCTTCTCACAAATTTAATCAAGGACACAAACGGGTTCAGCAAAAGGACAAAATTCACATGCAGGTTAAGCACCAAAACAAACTGAACAATAACAACCAAGAGTGTGAGGGTAAATCCTATCCTAATCATAGTAATGGCCACCCGTGGACTGTTCAGGCCCAGCAGTGGGGGGAGGAGGCTGTGGGTGGGTATTCATACAGGCAGCAGACGGCCAAAGATCAGGCTCAAGCAAACGCTGACTCCCACCAACCTGAGGCCGAGTTTAAACTGGTGGGCCGATGTGAACTCAGCGACTTAACCCGAGTCTGTTTTTCCCAGTCTAGTTTTCGCCCCCAGCCCCTGTTCCCCTCACCACCTCCGTCACAGCCCGCAAACTGTCGACAGGAGGAGCTGTGGAGCAGGGGTCTGTTTTCGTTGGGCGCCGTGACGCAGCTTCGAGTGACTTTGGCGTTTGGCGGCTCCGCCTCAGCGCTGGGGTTCAAGACTCTGTCTGTGTGGGGACAACCTGCTCGCTGCTGCCCTCCACAGGAAGTGGAGAGGATCAAAACGGTCCACGAGGCGAGTGAAAGACGACCGCCACAGCCTGGGTTTTTTACCTCCTCTGTCAGACCAACCAGTCAACCACAGCAAGCAGCCACAGCTCTGAGGTTTATTTGAATTCAAAGTTTCAAAAGTGCTCTATATATGTGTTATCTTTCTATTCACATATAAATGAAGCTTAAATTGTTAAAAGACATCAGTTGTTTCTACATCTTTGATAACCACCTGTTGTCTTTTTTGTCTGATTCCGGCAGTAATTCCATCCCAGAAGAGTTCCTTGATCCTTTAACCCAGGAGGTGATGGAGCTGCCGATGCTGCTGCCCAGCGGCGTATCGGTGGACAACACCACTCTGGAGGAGTGCCAGAAGAGAGAAGCCACTTGGGGTCGAGCCCCGAATGACCCCTTCACCGGGGTCCCGTTCACCTCAAACTCCCAGCCTCTTCCTAACCCCCAGCTGAAGCTACGCATCGACCACTTCATCCTGCAGAGAGGGGGGGTGAGGAGGGACGGGATGTTGGGGAGACAAGGGGAAGGAAAGAATCCACAAGCCTCGAGACTAATATCCTCCAGAGAAGAAGGACAGTCCCACATTGTTCCATTTCTCAGTAAGAGCTCAATAAACAGCACTGTCAGAAGCTCAAAGGGAACTATTCAGGAAGAAGATGCTGGATTAGGACAATCATCAGATAAAGGAAATCATACAACTTCCTCTCAGCCTCTTGCTACAGAAAATAAATCAGAGTGGGATCAAAAAAAGAAACGTTATCTGATTTATGGAAGAGATTCAGTAGAAGAGTTCGATGAGAAGCAACTACAACCTCAAACAAAAAGACCAAAACATGATGCACTTATAGGTGAGTGTGAGATTTTTATGTTGGGGTGAGATCCTCAAACACGTCTGTCTGGTTTTCTGTGTTTTAACTTTTTTCCTGCTGACTTTTCTTTTTGTGTCAATGTTTGCTCCGACATCAGTCCCAGCCTGCAGCTCCCATGAGCAGCGTCTCTCCGCCAGCCTGGACGAGGCCCTCTTCTCCGCCCTGCAGGGACGACCGTCCTTCACCTCAAACTTGTCCCAGCAAAGACGGGATACTCGTGACAGTGAAGCACTGAACACCACGCAGCAGAGTCTGGGTTCAGACAATCAGAACATCTGCCCAGGTAGGATTTGTAAAGATCGACTCAGGAACTGTGATGGATTTGACGACTTTTTTAAAAACACATCTGACCCAGACAGCCACCTGCTGAAACGTCTAGAGTTCATTTTCCTGATTTCATGCCTAAAAATAACTCTACAAATTGAATAATAATAATATAAAAATCTCTTCTGCTCGTCTTTGTACTTCAAAAATTCCTGCGATTCATATTTTTCCTTCAATGTGGAGGAAATGAGCTCACAGGGAGCTTGTGTTATCCAAATGTTTAGACTTACACGTATTAGAGCAAGTGATCCTCGATCTGAAGCAACCTCAAAACCATAAACCAGGCCCTCCCGTCTGTATGAACGAGGTAATTCCACACAATGCCGCCAGGGGGCCAGTGTAGAGGTCTCTGAGTAAAGAAAGACAGAAGCATTTGGCAAAAAAGTCGAAACAAAGACGAGTTAAATCTAATATGAAAACCATATTTCTACTGTTTGCATACTGATCCATCACCATGATGACTTTTCAGAGCCCTGACTTTTCTTATAGTATAATAAAATACTCACCATCTGATTAGCTTTCACACATATTGATGTTTTATTTCATAGAAATCCACAGACTGTTAATATCCCCTCCCATTTTCTTGCCAGGTGAGAAGACGTGCTCCGCTTGTTCCTGTTCAGTCTCCGTTTACTCCACATCTGCGTCTTCCATCTACCGTCTGACCTGCGGCCATTTGCTTTGCCGTGCCTGCCTGCAGAGGCGACCACACACTCCACACTCCGTCTCTACAGTAACGTCCAATCACGTCCTGTGTCCCACCTGCCAGAGCGGTACCCCACGCGGTGATATCATGCGTGTGCACCACTGAGAGCGGGGGAAGCTGGGCCTTGAAAAGCCTGTGAAGAAACCGGGATTGTTCTCAAGGTGAAGGAGGAGTTGTTGAGTGTACATTTTGCGGCATCTGTCCTAACAACCTTTTCAATTACTTTACACGTCTTTCATTGTTATGGATCATGTTGTGTTACATATCATCCGTCTTCATACATGAAGTGGAGCATTGAATTGTGTTGCTTAGGCCTTTCCTTGGACGAGTGGCGTCACCAGATTACACAGACCAAACAAGGATTTAATGTCTGCAGCTGAAAAAAGAACATCTCTGAAAGCAAAGACCTTTAAATTGTGTAAAAAAAATAAATAAAGAACTAGCTTGAGAAAGGACTGCTCCTCCACCTCCTCTCCCTCGCAGCCTTAGCATCTCATTGAAAACTGAAGTTTTGTTGCAGCCTTGGTCCTGCAGCCTGAGTTCAGGTCCCTGGACGTCTAGATGTGTTGAGGATTTAATAAGAAAAGGCTGAGGGACAGACGCACAGAGAGCAAGAGGCCAGAAGAATGAATGCGGAGAAACGAGGCGACTCAAGGCTGAGTGCTCATTGTGCAGAAACAGCCGGGGTCACGCTCAGCGGCTCAGCGGACCACCTGATGCCACGTTAGCCCGGTCCTCATCTCAGTCCCGTCCCCTCGTCCCTTATACGTCGGTGACAGCAAGCAGAGACGCAATCCCTAATAAGGACATCTCGGAACGGATCATCTTGTTCTTTCTTATATGCTGACATGAATTTCTACAATGGCAAAGCTGCGGTGTAAGGAAATAAATGTTTACAGGTTGTTTACCTCCCTCATGACCTCCTGTGTCCTTGACCCGAGATTCCTTTTCTGTCCCTTCAGCTCTCCACCTGATTCACCTCTATTGAGTGTATTGTCATGTGCACAAAGGGGTTAAACACGACAAAGTCAGGGGAGGAAGAGAGAAACAAATTAAAAGTCTTCCTCTGGCTTCTACGATGACAAACACCATAATTTAAATATCGGTTTCCCTGACAACATTAAGCTTAACCAAGGTCGTGATCCTGTATCCGCTCAAGAAGAAGAAACTGGGATCGGTTCCTCTGCATGTGAAATCGTCATCTGCCGCTCACAAGTGGACGATAAACCTGTAAACACTGACTCACTACGGCTTCACTACTCACCTGCTACAACAGTCGGTTTCACTTTTAAATGATTTTTCTGCTTCGTACATGAGAGAAATGTAAAAACTTAAACTAATCCACTGCTTGGGAACAATGGCAGTTAGAAACAATTTCATTTGTATTTATTCAACGATGGGCCCTGAATGCCGTGGTGGTAATTAAACGACTCCATCACACCTCAACCTGCTGCCCCCTCATGTTCAGTTTTGCCATTCTATCGCTCATTTGTTAATGAGCATCACAACAGCTAATGGGTGAAACAAAACCCCGCGCATGCAACAAGACACCGGACAGAATAATAACCTGAGAATATTTGTGTTTATCTGAAATGCTAATCCTGTTATGCTCATTTGTAGTTTTTAATTTTCTGCCTGAAGGATTAATTTGTGTGACCCCGAGAGGTTGTCATGATGCTCGCTTCCTGTTCCCTCCGGTCGCTAATGTTCCTGGACTTCACTTCAAGAAGGTTGGAATCCTAGTTGGGTATTTGGCAAGTTCTTTATTGGTTGGCCCATAAAATAAGTTACTATCCTTTCACAGACATAGCTATCATCATTTGTATTTGCTGACATGTCCCGATATGAAAACGTATTCGGCATAAAGTATTTGCACTTTTTTATTCAAAATGTTTACTACCTGAATTCAGTTCTTTATATTTGGTTGTATATTGTTTTGATTTTATTTCTAGTTATTTGTGATAACGAGTGCAGTGTCTGCTCTGAACCTGCCTGTTTGGTTGCAGCATGTCTTTCTGAAACTGTTAAAGTGACCTGCAGTCAATGAGCCGGCTGCAGGACTCGGCCCACAGAACCCTGAAGCTGCACAAACAGCGGCTGACCTGTTAATTCAAAGTTCAGGGAAGACTCAGTGCACAGAACGAATCAGTCGTCCGGAACATGGTCATTTACGCAGATCAACGCTTCTCTTCTGTTCAAACTTAAATCAAAGTTTGTATCGTGTGTCCAATTCACACCAAACTCAACACGGCATTTCCTTGGACCTTTAACAATACACAGTGTAAAGATAATAAAATGAAGAGTTTAATTCAAGAGATTCATAGAATTATTAGATAGAAGTTGAGGGTCAAAATCTGAGATATCCAGCCTACATTGCATTTTGTTGTCATGAAGGTTTGAAAATGACATCTTGGGTGGTATGGCTCATTTATGATTGTATGCAGAAATGTTTTACTCCATATCGGCATCAGCATCAACCCCCCCTAAAAAAATCGATATCATCCAGGCTCAGGTGAGTAAGTCTGTCCTACACAGTGATGACAAGGGACTTTAGTTTCATGGCTGAGCTGTCCCTGATCATCATGAAACCACTTGTGCTCAATCAGTGCACTTGTTGCATTCAGTCATTAAAGTTATTGTTTTTTCCATGAAGTCTAATTGGTGCCATGTTCCTTTCAGAGCCTCCTCACATTATTCACGAGTTATTTGTGCTCTGTGCTGTTTTCTTGTGTACATCAGGATGATGGCACACTTCTCATGCAGAGACACATCTGCCCGCGACCTCTGCGCTCGCCGGTGCCCCACGGAAGCGCGTGCGTGTGGGGAGAAGAATGGCGCTTCACTGACGTCAGTCCCCGGTGTGTCGGTGGTCTTTTGTCGGGTCCGTGCCTTATAAGTGAGGAACCCACCGAGTTGTCAGTCAGTCTCACATCCACCCAGGCGGAGGATACCAGCACCGGTGCGCAGCGCTCATCCAACCAACCAGCAGCCATGCCTCACTCCATGTTCCCGCTGTGCGTCCTGGGATTCCTCGCCCTCTCCTCCGCCTGCTACATCCAGAACTGCCCCCGAGGAGGGAAGCGAGCGCTGCCGGACACTGGCATCAGACAGGTGAGAGGACCACAATCCGTTCTGCCTATTTTCCATCCTCCGCTGGGAATTATCTTTTTTGTTATTTTATTATTCCTTGGAGCGGAAATCTCTCAAACTGCACTTGAGTCTGTTTCGATGGTGTATAGAGAAGTTAAAGATTTAAAATTAAGGAAAATCCAAGTTTGTAAAAGGAGGGAAATTTAATGCGGAATGGAATTAGAGGAATTTGGTTTGGTAGATTGTGCTCAGATTTGAAAACCCTGCTTTTTATATACTGGAAATTAGACAAAACTGTTAAGGACCACAATGAAAGTTAGTGAAATTAGCAATAAAATAAAAGACCAAATCAAAGTAAATAATATAATAATCACGATAATATTTATACATTTTTAAAACGAAATATATTAGCAAATTCTGTGCCTAATAAGAAAAAACACTCATTTTTGTAGCTGTGTAAAATTAGAACATTAGAAGATATTTACCTGAAAATGTCTGATAAACTTCTGTATTAGAGTTTATAAGAGAAATTACAACAGTAGCCTATAATTTGATGAATGTTTTCTTTCTTTATTCTCTTTCTGGAGAAGAGGCATGTGATGAATAGTCACTGAATTGAGATAACTAATGTGGGACATTATTTAAGAATTATAACAAAATGTTGATTAAATATGAGAGGTAGGACAAAGTAACCTTTATGGTCTGTAGAATAAAAAAACGTTTTGAAAAAGAGGGTTGACCAGTTGTAAAATGCCAGAATTAATGTCACAATATAAATAATTGATTAGGATTTAACAACCTGACTAATACTTAGATTTCCCTATTCCCCTCCAGTGCATGCCCTGTGGCCCCGGAGACAGGGGCCGCTGCTTCGGCCCCGGTATCTGCTGCGGGGAGGGTCTGGGCTGCCTGCTGGGCTCCCCAGAGACAGCTCACTGTGCAGAGGAGAACTACCTGCTCACCCCCTGTATGGCCGGAGGGAGACCCTGTGGATCTGAGGGAGGACGCTGTGCGGCATCAGGACTCTGCTGTAACCCAGGTACAGTCTCATCTGATTGTTTATCGTGTGTAGTGGAGTCTGTAGTGTCAATAAAGTTTCCTTTTCCTATTATTTTTCCCTTCCTCTGCTTTAATCCCTCCTCCTCCTCCTCCTCTTCTTCCTCATTCTCCTCAGAGAGCTGTGCGGTTGACTCTGACTGCCTGGCGGAAATCGAGGCCTCAGATCCAGGCCACGGCGCCGGAGGGAGCTCACCTGCAGAGCTGCTGCTCCGCCTGCTGCATGTGACGGCCAGAGGACAGACCGAGTACTGATCCTGGAGCTGTGGAGGTTCCTCTGCTCCTCAGGGTCTGGAGGTGCACCAGAAACACATCTCTGTTCCAATATCAACCCCGAGCCAATAAAACACCAAGTCAAACTTTCTTCTCTTAACCCGTCCTGCTCTGTTAATTTAGTATCAGTACAGACGCTTTATGATCACAGACGGAGAACTATCTTCAACCTGTTCACTGATTGGCTTCTTCTATTCAGATCCCTGGGGCGAGGAATCATGTTTCCATGTTTGTTCCCAGTTTGTAAATGTACATACTAATGCACATACTGTAAACAAAGTATTATCTATATGTTGAGCTCCAGTTCAAATGAGTAAGTTATGGCAGAAAACTGTAAATAAGTCAAACGCTGGAGATGAACATTGCTGCAGACGCCCACATGTGTAGCAGCTGAACGACGATGCTGAGCAGTTCATTCATGTGTAGTAGAAATGTTATTGATTCTTGGACATGGGAGAAACAATACAGACTGTATCATCAACACCTGTTGTCGTTTCTTATTGTCCTCGGACGTGTGTGTGTGTGTGCGTGCTTGTGTGTGTGTGTGTGTGTGTGTGTGTGTGACTGACAGTGGAAGGTATATATTGTCGCCCATTATAGATAACGTCTTTTGATTAATCAGCCATTATTCAACTAATCTGTTTTGATCAGTTGACGTTTGAGTGTCACAAATTTGTAGAAAACACAATATAAAGGTTCTATATGTGTATTTTTACTCTATATGGAGCAAACGTTAGTATTAGCAGACAGCAGGTATCTGGGCCAAGTCTCCCGTCTGCTGCACGGCCTCTCGAGTCCACACGAGTTGAACATTTCTCCACACAAACAGTGTCACATTTCACAGTTGTCTTAGGTCTAGACAACATTTTGTAACTGTTTTCTTCACCTGGATGCAGATCAATTAAAAAGCCAATACATTTAGGTTTGTACCGCCTCTAGTGCGCTCCACGCTGACTTGCTCACACCGAAGAAACAGCAACTCATTGAAGTCATATTATATCCTCTGGTCTTACCCAACCCCGGCTGAATGTCTTTACCAAGCAACCATCACCACCACCACCTGCTCCCAGTAAGAAACTGTGTTCTGCAAAAAAGGAACTTGCATAAACCATCTTAAATGTTTATACTGATACTACTAAGTACTAAGGTCTTGGATCTACTGCTGCTAAAAGGCAGATTAAAAGGTGGCTGTTGTAAATCATTGGTTGACACATCCAGCAAACGCATCAGTTGCTGCACTGTTAAATTGTAAAGCCCTTTCACTCATGTAGCACGCAGCGTCACCCGGTGTGTATCAACTTGTCTGATTCCAGGCCTCATTATCCTCTGTGTGGTGGTTGGAAACCTGATGTTTTTGCCAGATCCGATGACGGCTCGTCTGAACTGTTCTTCAGATTCACCTGGAACAGGATCCAGGACCTCCCACATTTTGACAGTTGGCAGTTGCGTGTTTTGACTGATTTAATAAGTGTGTGAATTATCAAAGAACTTCACGTTGAGGTTGTAAATGTTAACGATGTGTTTTTTTTCCCTTTCGATTTCAGAATCCACCTTATTTAATCTCTTCCTGCCCCTTCTGCTTGAACTCCTGTTTATTCCCCTGCACATAGACATAGCCACACAATAATAACATAATGGCAAAATGCAGCCTGTCAGACATTATGAGAAGAGACACAATAATATTCATGCTGGAGGTTGAATCCTAATGGTTATCTCGACCTGAGCCTAACTACTGGTTGGCCTGCCACCAAATTCTATTCACAGATCTAGTTCCCAGAGAATGTATCCTACAGACTTGGGAGATCTTCTAACGTAACCTCTTGTGCAACAGTTAATTGAAGTTCATTGCACAATTCATGTTCCCCTCAGGATGAACTGTAGTTAACTTTAGTGATCCCTTAACTTCTAACACAGCACCACCCTCAAGTCCAGATTTTAATTTGTCCATTTCTTTGGTGTATTTCTCTTCTCTTCTCTTCTTCTAAAATCCATCCTACATTAAAACCTTTAAGCTGTAATTAGTTTTGATGAATCCTCCACTGCGGTCAAGTCAGGTCATAGTGGTTCATGTTAAAGACCGAAAACAAATCCTCCAGATTTAAGTTTCAAACCTGTTGCTCAGATGGGAGAGCTTCCTGTTATCTGCTGGATTTACCCTCAGGCCAAACATCACTCAGAAACTGTCACCTTTGACAGCTCTTCCTGCTACTGCACCAACTTTCCCAGCTCCAAAATAAACACTCAACACGTCAGTCATCTGTCATTTGTTCTCCCATAAAAACATTGTAATTGTCGTTAACATTGCACAACATGCAGCAGAGGTTTGAAAGCCACACGAGAGCTCGCAGTTACCACAGTGAATGAGAAACGTTTTCTTGACTGCTGGGCGACAGCTTCTGCAGTGTGAGGTCGACATATTGTATTTTTTTTTTTTTTTACATATATGTTTACTAGTTTTCCAACAGGTAATACAACACAAAACAAAACAAAAACAAGACAAACATTTGGCTCACACACATATTCAAATCCATACAGGCAGAAGATTCAGGGGTCACGTCCTATACAAGTAAGAAAAAATTAAATACAGATAAGTAAAATAAAAGTATACAGAAATAAAAGTAAATCAATTAAATGGTAAAACAGAGTGCCTCTTTTGAGGCAGAGCATTCTGAGGTATGATACAAACCCTCTTGTGAGAATGGTGGAATCATTCAGACCAACATGTGACAGAAAGGGTTCCCATGTTTTACGAAAGGCATCATCATTGCTGTGAAGTTTACATGTCAAATGGTCCAACACAACATATTCAAATACAACCCTTTGCCACTGAGCCTTGGATGGAGCTTCATCTTTGATCCAATTCAAAAGAATACACATTCTAGCACAAAAAGCAATCTGATAAAGGGTTATTATTACTATTAATGACAGAATCTTATTAATTTCCTGCCCTATGACCTGCCAAACCTGCTGTATTTTTCTACAATCCCACAAACAATGTGTCAGACCACCACATTCCATCTTACACTTGGGGGACATATTGTATTATTATCAGATGCAACACACACACACAACACATTTAAGTCGGTTTGGCCTTCGTTGAAACAGCAATGTTTTTCTCTACAAGAATTTGAGAAGAGAGATGTCAGATTTAATTTTCCTCTTAATAATAAATAGTTTTATGGCTCAAGGTTTAGGGTCTTCCACTAATTGTGCAACTAATTGTAGTTATATTCTGCAGCACCTGAATCCCTTTGCTTCAGTTTCCCTTTGACCCTGTTTAAATTTCACATAATCTTTGATGTGATTTACAGTAAATGTGACTTCTGGTTAATCCTGCTTTTCACGAGTCGGGGTGTGGAATCATCTGAGCGCTCCTTCAGTGTCCATCTATCAAATCAGATATACTGTGCAAAGAGGTGTCATTAAACCTGTCCGAGCCTGTGGAGGTGGAGCAGCCCACTCATCCTGTTTCAAAGCTTTGAACAAACAGATTACTGCAGAAAGTGAAAGTTACATTTGCTCTCACAAACACTTTCACTGTTTTGTTTTTTTAACTCAACCACAGCTGTATTACTTCATCACATCATAATTAAAAACCTTGGGGTGGTTTTGGTCCCAGCTGCAGTTTGTGTTAAGGTTCGAACATTAGATGAGGTGATTTTGCGTGTGTGCGCGTGTGTGTTGCCAGTATTTAAGCAGCTAGCCCAGATTTCCTCTGCTCATTGGTTCTGCCGTCATGGATCTGAAAGTTGCCTTTGTGGCTGTTTGCCTGTTTGCTTTGGCCATCACCTGCACTGAAGGTAAGGAGCCGTTAACTTTACCAATGCCCGTCTTAAAACCAAGCTTTACCTGTTCAGAAGTCATGGACATGCTTTTAAATTTAAATTTGTGTTTGAATTAGTTTCTATATTTAAGTATATTGAGATATTTAGATTTTCTGCTACAGAAAAGTGCAGATACATGTATTTTTTCATTACGGTGCATGACAAATACAAATGTTGCATACTGTTCTAGTTATTTATTCTATTTGCTCTATTTCAATTTTTTTGCTTTTATTATTATTGATGATGATTATGATATTTTTAATATTATTATTATTCATCTCAGTATTAAAGAACACCACTGCAATTGTTTTGGGGAATAGGGAAAAATAATTTTGGGAGGTTGAACATCACTGATAGCATCAAGAAACAAGAGAGAAAACAATTATTTGTGTGTTAACACTTATACTTATATGCACATAAGATTGTGTTTCCCTTACTTTGGCTCTTAATCTCACATCGTAGCTGCCATCCCAAAGTGCTGCATGACAACACCGAAGCATGTGCACAAACAATTTCTGATGAAGGTGGAGAAGTGGTACGTTCAGGAGGACAGGGGCGCCTGTGACATCTCTGCAGTGATGTAAGAGCAACGACGAGCCGCAGCCATTTGCTTCATTGTGATCATTCATTCATATCATCATTCATACGTTACTGATCTTAGTCAAGATCTTGTCATAAACGACAGAAGAACCGGATGAGCTCATAACCTGAACTGAGACTTTGAGTTACACGTGCCTGCTTTTATATTTACATTATTATCTTCAACTGAATCTTCCCTGTGGCTTCTCAGACTGTACGTGAAGGGCCGGGTGAAGCCCATATGTGCTCCTCTCAAGGTGAAGACGGCCCTGGAGAAACTGCAGAAGAGAAGGAAGAGACACAATCTGAAAGCAGCTCTCTGAGTTTGGGAATGAGAAACCTCATCTAACTCTGGTGTTTTCCAGTTCTGACGGTGATTTATCTTTTTCATCAAAAATGCAAAGAGCCCTGTACTGAACTGTTACTGAATTGAATCTGTATATTATGATAAGAAATATTGACATGTAAACTGGGATGTGGAGGCTGTAAACTGGGATGTGGAGGCTGTAAACTGGGATGTGGAGGCTGTAAACTGGGATGTGGAGGCTGCTGTTATGACACATTTGTACAAACACTACAAGTAAAACAAGAGCATGTGACACGTGATGACACTTTGTGAGGGATCTAAAACAAATACTGTAATTTAAACTGGGAAGTGAAAGTAAAATGCGCAGATCTGCAATGACTGATCCCACTGAGAGAAAAACTGCTGCAGACAACAAATACTATAAAAACTGTTGGAAAGTTTCACTGAGTTCATTTATTTGATTTATTCTGTTTCATTCCCAAGTGAGTGAAAATAGGTGAGAACCTGCATTTACTGTAACTGAGGAGCCTTTTTGTTTGCTTGGTATTTTACTTTTGTGTTTTCATCTAAGTATTTTACTCAAATGTATTCTTAATCCATCTGGACATTTTACTCCTTTATCTGTTTGTTCGTTTTCTAGGCTCATTTACTACATTTCTGTCTTTTTACTTGTGCTTTTGTTTAAATTAAAATGTTCCAGTGCTTCCTTCACCACTGGAAAACTTAGAGGCATAATCTCTGTTGAAATGACTATGAGTTACAACTCAATACAAAGCAGTAACAATAAAGTGCGAACTGGTGGAGGTGAAGATGAAAAACAAATCCAGATGTTTCCTTGTCGAATGTGAAGACTTTGCAATTCAACTGCGCCCTCTAGTGGAAAAAATCAGACCGCAGAAATACACAGAAACTAAAACTCTACACTGGTGTAAACATCCAAAACGATATTAATCATTTCACATTATTGATTCAAAACAGATCCAGCAAAAATATTTAGATCACCAGCAAACTCAACAAAGTGGAATGTGTTGAGCAGAGCAGACATGTGCAGCACAGATGTTGATTCAACAGCTCAACACACAAGAACCTACAGTGGCATGGGGGGGACTACAGAGAGAAGTTTGGTTTCTGCCTTTGTTACTTTATTAATATTCCTGTTGTATGACACGTGTCAGCCATTAATGTGGATAGTCAGCTGGTGTGTGGGGGGGGGGGGGGGGGGGGGGGGCTCAGCCCAGGTTCTCAGAAGACGGCCTGCTTTTCCTATGCTGTTGCCACACACTCGAGTTAATGTACACACGACACAAGGTTGAGCACAAAGGTGAGGCAAATATATTTGTGTAGCGCTTCTTAACAGCGAGGCATTTCGAAGAGCTTCAAAGTGAAGGCACCAAGAGCAATTGCGAAAACCATATAAGACAACAGAGTAAAGAAGCGTTTATGAATCAATTACAAAGAGTCACACTGAGAATTTAAACACAAAGTAATACGAGTTAAAGTTACAATGGAGTGTGAGTACAGGAGCCTCCTTTGTTGCCTGATGTTTACTAAACGTTTATATATAAGTACTATTACTGTATAAACTATATAACATTTGTAATACAGGCCTTTTATCTGTAATAAGGTATTGCATATAATGGAAAATATAAATCATACAACATTAAAATACTGTATAATACCTTCCAAATAATATCAATATATTAAAATTAAAACATTCCTAAAAAGTATTAATCTAATTACAAACCTTTTTTTTAGAATAAGGCAATGAACGTGTTGGTGAATAGATGATATCCAACATTCAAATTCTGCAAAATACATTCTAAATAAAGAACCTTTATTTGTCTTTTTACCAACTTATTGGTGCTTTATTTTTAAACTATTGTCCATAAATCACATTTAACTTACCTCGTAGAGAAAACATGCTTTTATTAGTTTCATAGTAAAGTGCTTTGGTGTATGCTTTTTAGATAAGGCTTTTATCTACCACTAAGAGGAAACTGTAATCGCGCGGGCACCTCCCACGTGAGTACTGTTCGTTTGCGGATGTTCAAGACGTTTACAGGAAACAACTGTATCGCAGCAGATCCACGGATCCCTCCGCCGCAGGAATAAGTGCCCAGATTTTAAACTCTATTTATTCCACCGATTGTGTCTCGTTGCTCCGCGATGCCCGACACAACTCCTCCAGGCTCCGGGGAACACTCCGCGCTGCTCCGCTTCTCCTCCGCACTGTTTTACGCGATCAGCTCCTTTCTGATCACGGTGGTGAATAAAACCGTGTTGACCAGCTACAGGTAGGTGGCGCTCTTGCCTTTTCTTTAGTGAGTCAGTGAGTGTGTGTGTGTGTGTGTGTGTGTGTGTGTGTGTGTGTGTGTGTGTGTGTGTGTGTGTGTGTGTGTGTGTGTGTGTGTGTCCTCCCGTTCTCTCACCCTCTGATCTAACGCTTGTGTGTTTGCAGGTTTCCCTCCTACATGTTTCTGGGAGTAGGTCAGGTAAGTTCTCTGGGTGTGTCCTGCTCGCTCTTTGTCTGTCACACACACAGACACACACATCTCACCCGTGTGTCACTTTCAGATGGTCACCACTGTTGTTGTCATTTACGCTGCCAAAAAGAGCAAAACAGTCCAGTTCCAGGACTTTGACAAAAGCATTTTCATCAAAGTAAGCGTTCAGAACACGACTCATCTTCATCATTCATCCTTATTCACATGTCGTCTGTTTTCCATTTGCATTATCGTATACGCCTTTTTTTATCATTTCTCTCCAGATCTTCCCTCTTCCTCTGCTCTATGTTGGGAATCAACTAACAGGACTGGCCAGTACCCAGAAACTCAGGTTTAACCTGATGGTTTTAATCATGGTAGATTCTGATCTTTAAAGTTTCTTATCCTGCAAACTCCTAACAAAACATTGTTGTCTTTTACAGTTTGCCCATGTTCACAGTATTACGGAAATTCACCATATTGATGACAATGATCCTGGAAGTGTATATACTAAGGTAACACTTTTTTTTATATTGCAGTTAAAGCCTTGAAAGTTTGGATTTGCATTTTTACAGGAGAGTGAAGTTAAATAGGAGTTCCCGATCGAGGGAAGGGAAACTGATCACCAAACATAACAGCAAATAAGAAAACACAACAATAAATTACAAACCATTACGACAGATTAAAAATTCCCCAAAAAATTAAATAAACAATAGGAAAACACAAAACACAATTTCTTCCTTTTGAAAAGATGGACAGTGAGTCCGTGCAATCACCTAGGAGCCTTTGTGATAGGTACCTGCCTTATCTGCCATTGTGTTCGATTTGTTATTGTGTTTCTTTATTTGTCGTGTTTTACAATTTGCACTTCAGGACAACCATAAAGTGCTGATTAATGGTTGTCCTTCATTACATTGCCAGGTGCCATTTTATGAATCACTGAACGGGCCTATAGGGCTGAAGGGGTCTGGGGGTCCAGGGTCAGAACTCTAATTACCAAGAGACAAAAACCAACCACAAAAAATAGTCAAAAACGACAGAAAAAAACACACAAAACTACCACAAAGACGTCTCTTTACTTTGTTTTTATATAGAAAGTGTTTTACATGTCTCTGCCAAGGGCTCGGTTGTCTTGTAATCCATCCTCATGAGTCTCCACTTTCCCCTTTTTGTTTTCCAGAAAGACGTTTCCCAGAAGTCTTGTTTTCAGTGTTGTGACCATAGTGGTCGGTGCCATGATTGCTGCGAGGTACGCATGTTTTAGTTGGACTTGTTGCTGAAAAACTGAACTAAGTGTGGACAGAAGCTCATAGCTGCACCTCTCCTTTCTCCTCTAGCTCCGACCTGGCCTTCGATGTGAGGGCCTACACCTTCATCCTGCTCAATGACGTCTTCACCGCCAGCGGCAGTGTGTACACCAAGCAGAAACTTGGCGTGGAGGTAAACCATCGGTAGAAACACAACAGTTAAATGTCAGCGTAGGAGTGGTTGATTCCTTCAATGCGAAAATATGTGATGTCCCAACAGGTTACACTTGCTTTGTGGATTAGAAGTCATTGAGCGAGCACATTATTCTGTTTATAGTATCAAATATTATCTCAAACCAGTCATTCCCAAAGTGTGGGCTGCGGCCCCCTGGTGGGCCGCGAAGCCACTGCAGCGGGGCCGCGAGAGGTCATCTGAAATTTAATTTGTTGTTTGCTGGGTCGAGCAAGATGGGGAAGAGGAATACTGCTAATGACGAAGGGGAATCAGAAAGTCCAACTGAATCATTCAAAACTAAAAAAGAGGACTCACAGAATGGACTCAAGTGAGGACGTGTCGCAGGCCCAGAGGACAACCCTTAAACAACCCTTAGACAAGCTTAAACGCCTTCAGTGTATTTGGTTACGCCTCAAGTGTGTTTTTCTTCTCCCGGATATTCTTGTTGTGCTCTGTTATACAAACAGTAAGAATATATTTTTAACAATACCCTATTTGCACTTCATGTTTTTTTACATTGATTGCTTTGCAAATTGTTACGCTTAAATGTGGATATTATTGGATTTGCACTACGATTTTTTGCTATAAATTAACAATATGTATGATTCTAGTCCTGTGTGTGGATCATATAGTTGTGATTTAAGGTGTGGGTGGGCCGCAATCATTTTTTAGTTTTCAAATTGGGCCGTGGCATTCTTAAGTTTTGGAATGGCTGTCATAGACATTTAGATGAAACCCACCTTTTTTATGCCTCCCCCTAAGTGGGGTGGCATAAGGTGACTTTTACTGGCTGGCAGCAGTAAAGGTCATCAATCCCTCCTCAACATGGGCCAAACTGGAAAGTCACGTACATGTTGAATACATTTTCTCAAACATGGTTGCTGTCATTTAAGGTTGTTCTTATCACACAGATGTATGTTCACGTGTGCATTTTACCCTTAAGTTTGATTTTTATTAGTGAAGAATAATCATTGACAGTTGAGACTGAGATAAACAATCGGTTGAGCATGTGTTTCATGAGACTTTGCTAACGTTGCTCCATCCTTCCGATGCTACGTCGCTAAATGCGATGGCAGCGTGGGATATCTTGGCTTCATTTTTTTAATGGTGGAAGGAAGTAGAGACGTGTCGGCCATCTTTATATACTGTCTATGGTACCTGCATGTAGAGGTGTGGCCTTCAGGGATGCTAGGACGAATCTCAGAGGGCTGCCACATATATCAAAAAAATCCATAAAGTTTTTACCTACCCAGTCTGTGTCTTTATCGGCCGTCATACCGTCTCGCTGGCCAATCACAATCAAGTTTGTTAAAGTGCATTAACTAACCCTCAGTGATATTGGTCACATTATAACTGATGTTTTCCTCTTTTTTTCTTATTCAGGGTCTCGGGAAGTACGGTGTCTTGTTTTACAATGCGCTCCTCCTTGTGATCCCCACTGTCCTGTTCAGTGCCTTGACGGGAGATTTACAGATGGTACATTTACTAACTAATCCAACATATTCTGTCTGGGTGTGTTTGTGCTTTGCCTGTCTGACCGACTTCTATGTTTTGATCCTCAGGCCGTCAAATTTGAGGGCTGGTTCAATGGCACATTTGTTTTTTGTTTCCTCTTGTCCTGCATCATGGGGTATGTCACCTCATTTCAGTGCAAAATGTTCATATTGATATTCTTGCAGGATCATTCTTACTTATATTATTGCCTCAGTCGACCCCGTTTCATGAAACGCACCTCTCTTTTTTTCCAGGTTTGTGTTGATGTATTCCATAGTCCTGTGCAGCTATTATAACTCTGCACTTACTACCTCAGTCGTTGGAGCAATAAAGGTGAGAACACACTGATGATAAACATGATGTTAAACAATCAGAAGGAGGAATATTTTGTCAAAATGGCCTTTTTTGTGATGTTAGGAATTTCTTAAATCCACACCTACTTCTAAATCTGCACAAATGGCTAATTACTTTTTTCTGGCTATCGATGATTGTATTTTTATACTAACTACTTTCTTTGAAACTTTTAATTTAGTGTTTTTTTTTTACTTTTACTCTACTTCTTTTGTCTTTTCCCTTTATTTGTACTTTTTGAAATGTTTTGCTTTAAAACATAAAACTTTAAGAAAATGTAATAAATCTTTTGTCACTTTTTGTCTGTCCAGAATGTTGCAGTAGCCTACATAGGCATATTTCTGGGTGGAGACTACCTCTTCTCTTGGACTAACTTCATAGGCCTCAGCATTTGGTAAATAAATAAAAATTTTCCAGTTTCATTTTTCGTTTAATTTAATTTATAATAATATGAAACATTCTGTTGAATGTCATTGTTACATGTTCTTAACATTCTTAACAGAGTAGTTGATTGTACCATGTGTGAATGAATAATGTGAACATTACCTAAAATATTTATAGCTCTTGTTTCGTCAGAGCAGCACCGACACTAAATCCAATCCAGGCTCATGTTTTATAAATGAGTCAAAGTCAAATGTGCCTGTTGTTTATGTTATAACTAGGGCTGTGAAATGATTAAAATTTTTAATCAAATTAATCACAGGTTTCTATGGATTAATCATGATTAATCACATTACCGATTTTTTCGGAATATTTTTGTGAAAACAAGATTTATGACATTTAACTTTTCTTTTGTGCTGCAACTCAGCAGTTCTTCAGCAGTTATCATTGCTTTTCCATATGGAACATTAATATAATCTTCATCCTAAACAGAATTCGGGTTCCTTAGCCATTGTGTGGTTGAATAAAACTTTTTTTTTTAAATTAAACAGAAATTATTTGAGCTTCTTAGCCATAGGATGGTTGACATTTTTTATATTTTTTGTCACACAACCATTAACCACACCATGATACAATCTAATGCCTCTAAAGGCCCTCTTAGCTACTCGGTCTTTAGCCAGTTGGTGAGGCAAACTAACTTGTTCAAATTCTCTGACAGTAAAGCTGACCGCTTCTTTTGCACAATGTGTCCGGCGAGTGAGTCTGGTTTGGCGCATTCCACTTGAACGCCCCTCGCCAACCAACACATGCTTCGCGTTGCGGTGGTTAGGCGGGTATTGCTACGGTGAAACGATAACGTCTTCTCGCAGAGTGTGCATATCACCTTGGTTTTACTGAATGTTCGATCTTTGTTTTTTTGGAACACGATCTTCCCGTCCAGAAGGTCCTCAGGTTCATCAGAATTATCCATGTTGTTTGTTTGTTTGAATGGCAGCTGCCGTCTGACTGCATTAGAGCGGCGACTAGTGCAGAGGCGGCGGAATTGGAAGGTCCTTCTGCGCATGCGTTAAATGCGTTAAAAAAAAAAAACGAATTAATCCTGTAATTTAATCATAACGCGTTAACGCGTTATTTTTCACAGCTCTAGTTATAACAGCTTTATATTCTCAAATGAGTCCTGGTTTTATTCCATGGCCCCACATCTAATTGCTTTTGTCTCTTGTTTGCAGTATGTCAGGTGGACTCGCCTACTCCTTTATCACCTTTACCACCAAATCGTCTCAAGTGAAAGCAGAAGCTAAAGAGTCGGGGACGGTCATCACACTAGATCCAACAGGGAGGGGAGCAACCATCTTCTAAATGAATGATGTTTTAGCATTCACCACTTGGTGGCATGGTTCTGCTTCATATTGGAGTATAATATTGTTTCCACACTTTTATCAACCTTCGCTATATAGATTATATTTTCATCATGTTTATTACACATTAATTACTGAGCCAGTTCGGGTGGGCTGTGGGTGTGGGAAGAAACTGTCAAATAAGGGGGAAGATCCGGTTAAAGGGTGGAATCTGTATTATAATTTAATTATTTATTTATTTTTTAAATTTTGACACAAGGCTTTTTTGTGAAGTTCTCAGGGAATGATGTACAAAACAGACTTTTAATCTTATTTATGGCTGTTTTTTTCAAATGATGCAGATTATCAGACTACTTCCTGTTACGTTGTTTTATTTCATTTTATTCTTATATGTAAAGCACTTTGAAGCGTGCCATATAAATAGTATATTATGATTCTTTTCTAACTACCAGATGAGCGCTAGATGAACACATATAGGACAGTTTGGCCTTGGTGGAGATCATCATGTCACTCAGGGCCACTGAAGTTTTTATATTTATTTAGGCTAAATAAATACGTTTCTCTGGAAACATGACTCCTGTTATCTACTTGATTCCACTACTTAAACACGGACAAACTGACAAGGAGAGCATAGAATTTCTGGGTCAACTTCGGTGAATGTTTATTGAAAACCAACAATTTATAGAACAATGTGGACAGTCAGAGAAATCTGTGTAAAATATCTACCAAGCGAAGCAGGATCACTCTATACATGTCACAAACATGGAAACTTGTCAGGAGGATGTTAGCGGAAACTAAGAGTTCAACTTCAAAGCTCTCTGTAAATTGTGCACACTCAATATTCTAACAAACACGTCGTGTATATATTAAAATGCCATAATCTTCTCGAACCACAAAATAGACTACGGGTTAGAAATGCTTCAAAATATACTATGACTGGGTACAATAAATCATTTGGCGTTTTGATTATCAACAATTTACAAATTTGCCTTCCAGTTTCACTGTAACTGCACGAGGGTCATTTTTCAAAATCGAAATAAAATAAAATAAAAAACTGATTCAAACATCACAGCTGGTGACAGGATTCCTCCCGACAACCAGCGGCGGGGCCGTAATGAGAGGCATCATACAGTGTTGAAGGATGTAGTGTTGCATTAGAAGACAAAACGAAAAAACAGCACTTCATGAATCAGTTCATGAAAAGGGGGGCGCCGCTTTCCTGGACACGTAAAACAGATCTAATCTTCAGTGCATTGCAAGCTTAATCCAAGACTAAGTAAGTGCTTCATCCACAAGAAATCAGTGTGATCTCTGAATGTACTTGATTGGGTTGTTTTTGTGAAGTTGGAGGATCTCCCTTCATGCATCGAATGATTATAGAGCGTTTTCGAACAAAAAAATAAAATATATATATATATACGGTCAAATAAATACCTCATAATTTAAGCTTTGAAATGAGATGACATGGGTTCACCAAACACTTCAATGATTCTGAATCTTAATTGATCTGCCACCTTTTAATATAAAAGGCGACTGACATCCATTATTGAATATCTGCTGTCTGGTTGGAGAACGAGTTTTGGCCACTGCAGGTTTTACACACACACTCCTTGTATCTGCGAGGAAACAGTTGTTAAAATGGAAATAAGGCTTGTTCGTAAAAATAACACTTTTTGTAGAATAATAATCAGCTCGATCCAGAAAGTACTAAGTAGGCAGTCGGATATAAAACGTAAATGCTTGAATTGTTGCCTGAGCAGACCTGTGGATTAGGCTTGCAATGATCACTGCTCATTCACATATAAAAAATGACCACGTCACATGGTCTTTATAAAGATGGACATCATGACCACTCCCCAAAAGTGAATCCAGATCTCTCTAAAAGCCCCCTGGTGGCTGACTCCGCTATAGGTCCTAAAGCCAACCTGTTCCATGTTAGCAGATGGGACATGGACCAATCTAAAAAAACAATCTAGACAAAATAGTTTTGTCATAGATTGTTTGGTATGTTAGGTAGTTTTTAATCGTACTGATGATTGTTCAAGTGTTTTTGGGAGATTCCGCGAGTGGGAAGAAGTGAAGACCTGTCGTCCATCTTTTTCGTGCACGGTTACACATATGAGAATGTTAAGAGATAATATCGCGGGTCATATTTCACCAAAGTTTAAATGTGGAGCCTCGCTGCGATGTGCCGCAGCGCAGGAAACTAACGTTTGATTCACCCCTTGCTCGGACAGTTTGGAAGTGAACAGGTGGAAGTAGAGGTTCACCACTGAACCATTCGCTGATGTGTGCCCGGGCCCTTATAGTATATTTATATATATGACTTATTTTGAATCTCCTTTTCTCAGCCGTTACTCACCACATTGTTAGAGAGTCAATGAACCAGTGAGACTAAAACGATCTGAAGTTCTACTTATGAAACCTGGGAGCACGGCGAGAAGTTGTCAGAATGCAACTTTAACACGATCCTAAGTTTGACCACACCCTGTATTCTTCTGTCCGTCTGAGCTTACTCCATATACACATCATTCATACACACTCTCTTACACTCATAATATACTTAAAAAAACTCGTTACCATCAAAGTGCAAACAAAACCAATTAAAAAGATAACAGGTTCTCTTTCTTTGCCTGTAGAAGACAAGAAGAAAGAAAGACATTCTTCATATAGTCAAATCTACAATTATAGCAGCCTAAAGGAATAAAATGTAAGATGAATAAGGTGCTTTAGCTTGTGCCTTCCTGGTGCTGTGAGGGGGGGGGAGGGGGTTTACATGATGCTGTGCATAAAACTGATCTCAGGCTAACTCTTCCTCCAAGTCTGGTTTCACCTCTTGATAGAACTAAACTAGTCTTTGATCTGCGTTTATGAACGATTTCTTTTTTTTAGCTACAGCACGCTTTGCAGGAAGACGGGTTGGGAAGGGGAGGGGGAAGGGGAGTCCAGAACCAGGAGGTGGGCGGGGGTGTTCAGGGAGACACGTTGTTGGCCAGCTCGATGAGAGCCAGAGCGCCGTGGAGACGCTCCCGCTGCTCCTGGCGGCGTTGCTTGGCGACTCCACCCTGGCTCCCTTTCTCCTCCTCCATGGCCTCTTCCTCTTCCTCGTTCTCTTCGTCCGACTGGAGGAACTCCATGGGATCCTGCTGCTCCTGGTCCTCCGCCATCCCCTTGCCCTGCGGCTTCACCTTGGTGGTCGTGGGGGCACGCTGCTCGCGGGTTCGCCAGTACCTAGGCAGGACAGAGAACATTAACTACACATATAAATAACATGCCCTCTGAAACCGTGGCTCAGTCCCCCCCCCCCCCCCCACCCCCCCTCACAGTGTATGAAGTCCTGTGTATTCACTTACTTTGCCAGCCACTCTGCCACAGCCTTGTTATCCACAGACTGGGCCTTCCCCTGACCCTCCTTTGGCTCCTCCCTCTTCAGACGGGAGAACGGATGCTTGGGGCAGTGACGGTTGGCATGAGTGAACCGATTGGCACATCCTGCGGAGCGGGCAGCAGGTGTGAACGAGAGCAATGAGCCATTAAATGACGTAAAGCATGACCTTTCTGTGGTTTACTGCCATCATAAATACACAGTAATATATTAACATTGTAACAATGGATTGGTGTTTTTGAAGGGAAAGTGATAACAGTGAATAAGTTGTGTTATTGTTTAGTTAGTGGATTCTACTGTTGATTTGCTGCTAGTACAGTTAAACTGTGTTTCTCAGGTACTTTCCAAACTCAGTCGGTTTAAATTTTAAACAGTCAAATTCACTGAGTCATGTTTATTATCATTGGAAAGTACCTCAAAAGTGAAAGAGCTTTAAAGTTCCACTTTGAGTAAGGAATACTGTATTTAGCTTATTTTTTTTTTTACCTTTCTCTGAGCAGACAAAGGGCTTCTCCCCGGTGTGCAGGCGCTGGTGAGTCTTCAGCTGACCACTCTGGACAAACGCCTTCCCACAGTTAGGGTAGTCACAGAGATACGGCCTCTCTCCTGGGGGGGGCAAACAGGAGCTTGTTATGGTAACAGCACTGTAATGTCAAGCAGGTCTGTACACATGCACTAAACATTTAATACATCACCACTACAGCCTTAACATGTAGGATGATGATATGCCTCTTCCTGATCAACACACTTCTCACATCTGCTTTGACATTTAACTTTTTACACCCATGTCCCGTATAATAAGCCACCACATGATACCTTTGTTTGAGATCTACAGCTGCCTCGTGTGTCTCTCTCTCTCTCTCACCTGTGTGTGTCCTCTTATGGGCCTGGAGAGACTTCTCTCTGGGAAACACTCGGTTGCAGATGTTGCAGCGGATGCGGCTGGACGAGGTCTCGCCCTCGTTGATCAGCTCGCGGACGGTGTCAGCGCGTGGACGACCTCTGCGGATACCATCCTGACCACACAAATACACACAATGACTTCATTAAACCCCTTTAAAACACTTTTTTCCTATTGGCCAGGACAGCAGCAGACCCAGCACATCATTTGGTGGACTGGTGTTTTTCCATACTTATGACTTAATATAGTAAAGTAAATCTACAGTATGAAATAAGCTCAGATGACGATATGTACTCACACTTAATACTACTTGTATCATTTATAAATGTGGTTTCATTACACATTTGATACAATGTAACACACCATCGGTCACTGTTTCATTGTCAGGTGTCACGTGTTACACTGTGGCACGTTTGCTCATTCTCATTCATTCACATCCGGTATATTTTGGCGCGCTGATCTACGTCATGAGCAGCTGTTCCAGAACCCGGAAGGGACTGGGGTTTAAAATCCACCGTGTCACACCCTAATGCGCGGGCGTTTTTTTTAAATGACTCACCATTTCAGCCATATTGGGCAAAAAAAAACATCACTTCAGCAGCTCAAATAGCCTCATCTTAAAAAATGTATTATGCTTTTCTATTGTATCAATATAGTGTTTCGGTTTAGAATGGATTGGAGAGCTCCTCACGCATGCTCTCTCTCTCCACCCCCTCTCTCTCTTTCTCTAAAGACATAATGTAACTATTTTAATGTTCTTAAAAGTTCAAACTGTTGTTAAACGTGTATTACAGTGTTGTCATGCACCTCAAACAACAAGATTGTGACCGAACCCATTTAAAGCAGCTCAGTGTGGAGCACGCCGCTGTCACACCCACAGACCGGACATGAAGAAGGACACACCGCGCTTTGATCACTTCACAGGGGCTTGTTTACCTTGATCTGCTCCGGTGACGGGGCCGTGTCCCCCTCTCCGGCTGTCCCGGTGCCGGTCGGGGACGAAGCCCCGCTCAGCGACCCCGGGCTCAGAGTCACATTGTGGGCGTTCTCCCCCCACTTCCACGGGTACACCATGAAGTCGCTGAAGCCGGGGCTGGTGGGCGTCATCGCCTCCGCTTTCCTGGGCTTGATCGGGGTGGTCTTGATGACAGACACCAGCACTCGTTTGGGCGAGTCGTTGCAGAAAACGACTTGCGGGTGCTTGTTCTCGGCCATCGTGTCCAAGTCGCCGTGTTGCAGACGCCACGAAGCGAATCAGCGAAGAGTCACCACGAGTTCAAAAAGTAGAATAATCACAAAAAAATAAAGGTCTTGAATATGGCGGCTTCTCAATCCGGGGTGAAAACGTCCTTCATTTCCGAGGAGGATTCCCGAGAGAAGCCGGTGGTGTGCAGATGCTCCTCAGCAGATACAGTGAGAATTGATCATGACTGTAAGTTTCCTTCATCTGATCTGAAATGTGCGCCCGCAGCTGCCTGATCCCGCGTTGCAAAAGCGCGCCTGAGAGCCCCGACGACCAATCCGCTGCGAGGATCCTATCCCACGTGTTTGAAGGCGCGACAACCAACCAATGACAGCGGCTGTCTTCCTCCGTGCAGAAAAGACCGTGAAACCATCCGCGTGCTTGTGATTGGTCGAGACGTTGTGGTCCAATGAGATTTGAACATTCAACGCGGGCTCTCGCAAGCTGACGTGGTGGCCGGCCAATGAGCGCACGCGGAGAGCGTGTTAACCCGAGGTGGAGCCAATGGGAGCGCAGGGCGGGTGATTTCACAGCGCGGACGAGCAGATGGTCCGTTCCCGCGCTGAGGAGTCTGTTTATGTTATTAGATTTTTTGCTCAATTTAAAGGGAAAGGAAACGGTGGCTCAGAGGCGCCAAAGTTACGTAATCACCACAGCGAGGAACAATGGATGGACTGTGTGACTTCAGACTTGAAACAGAAACCGTGTTTGAAAGATTATACATATATTGAATTAGTGTACAGCCTCTGATATGGTTATTCTATTCAGTGTTATATTGATTTATGAGTCAAGATCAAAGACACGGGAAATATTCAGATCAAGAAAAGTGTTAAACAGTGAATACAAGTTAATTTGACAGTTTTTATAAATTGTTGATCCAAATGCAATTCACTATTTAGTTTTAAGATCCATGACTTTGTGCGATGAAACAGATTTACTGTGAATAAAACAGATTAAAGGCCATTTTTTATTTAAACCAACATTCAGTTTCACTATTACAACAGTTTTTCTCTTTTCAGACTAGAGCGGACTCAAGAAATTAAAAAGTAACGGCATTCAGGAAAGATTAAAGTGATCTGTTTATTCATGTGGGTTCCAGGGGGAGGGAATCCAGATACACTCTCAAAGGTGAAACAGTAAAATACCATTGAAATGTCATTCATCCATGCAGAAGCAAAAGGAGCAACTACAACTACAACATAATACTGGAAGGCTAGTGCTATGAGACCAGTGGTAAACAGAGGGAAACTTAATAACAAGATTGAGAGATGAGCACATTAGATTAGAAGAAATATAATTCTATTAGGTAAATTATCTCTCTTCTTTGTCAAACAGATGACGTATTGGGTCAGTGCTTAAAGTACAAAGCATATTTTTCAGGAAGAGAGGCAGTATCAAGGCTGGGATTGAAAGGATCAAGTATTAACATAAACTCAGTCATGGATAGTTAGGGAGTTGTAACAGTGTAGTAGTGTTCTTGATAGGAACTAATAAGTGCCCTTTGATGTTGGCTGCCACCATTAATAAAAGAACTTTAGAAAAAACACAATTCAACCCAATCTCTCCTGTAATGCATGTAGATCCATCTGAGCAAAGTATTGTGCTTTTACAAACATTTCTAATGAAAGAAAAGTTCTCTTTCTACACAGGCTGTTATTCAGAACTTCAGAATGTATGAGGTCATCTATTGGCGCTTTCTCGTCCAATAGGAAAAGGAGCCCATGTGAAGAAAGTGTGTAGTCATAGGGTCCTGTGAGCGGTTCCAGTTCTCCGCTGCGGTGCAACATAAGCCTTTCTGTTGGTTTTTATGTGACTGCCTCATTGCCTGTGGTCTCTCTCTCTCTCTCTCTCTCTCTCTCTCTCTCTCTCTCTCTCTCTCTCTCTCTCTCTCTCTCTCTCTCTCTCTCTCTCTCTCTCTCTCTCTCTCTCTTGCTCACTCACACAAACCTTAAAAAGAAACTTCGATGGAGTGTATTGAATCTTGTTCTGGTTTAATGTGAATCGTCAATCGATCAATTTGAATATACTCTTCTCATATTTTATAATAAAAAAAACTGTTAACATATTTACACGTCATGCTGAATATTACTATTTTGGTAAGCAATGCAAACACTCCCCCAACTTCCCTTTATGTTGACACAGTAGGTTGGCATTTTCTATGCCTACCACTAGATGGGGCTAAGTTGCATTGTGAAAAATATATCCTGACTCATCCAGCTAGTGAGAGTGACACAGATCAAATCAGATCTGAGGTATGTTAATGTTATTTTACATTCAGAATACATACATCTGTGTACACAATGCAGTATATATGCATTCGTAAGGTTATTTTTGAAATCAAAGTTTGGATGTGTAACGTAAAGACCATCTCAATTGCATATGTGTGTATACGTGCTTTCAATGTACTTCCCACTTTGATGCCATCATGTGACCTCGACCTTAGACAAATATGGGAAACCCATCAAAGCCAGAGACATTTTTTTTTGCTAAATAAAGAAAAAAAATGAATTGCTAGGTTAAGTGATGTACATATATCATATTTTAATTTTTCCTTTTAAATGTACTAAATAAAGCAGCCACTGTGGAAGTATCGGAGCCCAGTCCGAACCCAAAAGGCTTTAATTACCTCAAAGGTTAGCCACCTGATATAAGTATTCACACTATATTGTCTGAATAAGTTTTTTATCAGCACTTCTGTCATAAAATGTGTCATACACATAGCACAGACATATACTGTCTGTGGACGTTTTACCACGATGTTAAAGTGCGTGAAATGCCTCGTAGTGCGTCATTATGAACTGGTTTAGCTAACTGGCTGTAGTTCAGTGCTTTGTGAAGTCCCATCACCACTGACGAGCAGCAGACTTCAATAACTTCATGTTGTTTTCTTAATTTGCGTTTCTCTCAGTCACTGTACAAAGAGCTTAAATTACCTTACACGAAAGCTAGCTAGCCACCTGATATAAGTACTCTACTAATATTAGCTAATGCCAAATGAGCTAAACCTCCAATGAATATATATGCATTTGTCAAGATTATCTTTTAATCATAGTTTTTTTTGGTTTTAATAAACTAAAAGTAACTGATCTGCAGCTGCACTTCCTGACTCAGCAGAGAGAAGGGCGCACCTTGATTGGTCGAGGACTTGAACCAAATCTCCTGCATGAACCCTGATTGGTTAACAGCCTGTTGATGAGCAGGGGGCGTGTCTTCGCCTGCCTGCACACGTGCAAACATTTTAAATAGAGGCCGCCGTGCTGGATGTTGACTGATCAGTCCGAGGCTTCGCTGGATTCTGGAGTTTTCTCACAGCTACTTGTTCACTCACCGAGAGAAGAAGAGGAGGCGGCAGGAGTCTGAACTCATGTCTTCCTCTCTCCCCGGAGACACTCTGGCTAAGATGCAGCCGGACGCCTACGGGTGCGTGGTGGCGAACAGGTTCGGGGAACTCCTGGACGACGACGCGGACCCGTTCGACATGATCAGAGCAGTGGAGAAGGAGAAGAAGAAGAAGCAGGAGGATGAGAGGAAGGGCAAGCCGAAGAAACCCGGCCAGAAGGAGTCTCAGAAGGACAGGAGGGTCCCCAGAGCTCCGGGGCTCCAGGAACCAGCTCCAGGTGAGCTCCACACCGCACCTCACCCCACCACACCCCGAGTCCTGACGGTTCTGCCCGCTGCTGGGGCTTCTAGACCGGGCACCTGAGCCGGGAGAGGCCGGTGTGCACGTGTCTGGGTGATGGTTCACAGCACATTCAAAGCTGTTGGTAAAAGTATGAATATTCTCTACAAACACAAAGCTAATACAGATTGTGAGGTCATATGCAGATTCTCATTGGGAATGGGATTCTCCGTTTTCTTTTATTTGCTATCAGACCCTTTTTTTTCATCTTGCTGAAGAGCTCTAAAATAGTCAGCAGCAGACTGAATATTTTTCTCTACTTTAAATCTTTTAAATCTAAATGATCCCAAACTGGAGAATTCCTTTTTCAGCAGCAAGGTACCAAGCACATGACGAACTATTCATGATGTGAAAAAATCAGAACAAAACAGTGCAATGTATAAAGAATACAAAAATATACCACTGTACAGGCTGCATGAGCTGGTTTCAGCAGCGCCCAATGGAGGATGAAAAAAACCCACCAGTAGATTCAACTAGTTTTAGAATTGTAGATTGTAATGGGTGAACTTTACTATCTCCACTGAAAAGAGATCCAAATAGAATCCAGAATTTCAATGTGGTTTCATTGCGGGCCCATTGGGCCTCAGTGTGAGTTTGCACTCTACAAACTTCAGGTCCAGTTGATGATTGGTTCTAGTTCCAACAAAGGATTTATTTTGACTTTATTTGCTGGACCAGACAGGTCATTATCTTAGATTGTCGTATAGTTCATAAACCATTAGGGGGGTAAAAGTGATAAGACACCACAGTTGAATATCACATTGACTGACTCTCTGTCCTCAGTCCAAAAGCAGCAGCAGCAGCAGCAGCAGCAACAGGCTCGTCCTGGACCAGTGGTGGAGACCCGAGAGGAGGCTCAGAGGGGCATGAAGAGAGGTGTGGCTGGGGAGCGCAGGGCCAGCCAGGAGGAGAGGCCACAGGAGTATTCCATCGAAAAGTAAGTGTTTTCATACGAGAACAAATCTTGCGTATCAGTAAGAGATGATTCAGACGACACACAACAGGTGACAATGTCTTGAGCAAAACTCCACCAGCTGGTTGGGACGTGTAGGAGCTGAGTTTTGAATCTGGTTGTCCCTCAGGCCTAACTCTCATTTGGACTCTGACCTCAGGGGCCGAGAGGGGCCCAGAGGCAGGAGAGGAGCACGAGGTGGAGGATACACAAGGAACCTAGACAACTTCAACCTGAGGGGCAAGAGAGAGTATGATCGACACAATGGAACGTAAGCATTGTTCGGGCTGTCCAGGTAAAAAGCTCATGCTCCCACAGTGTATTAATGACTGATCTAACGCTTGTTGCAGAGGAATATCTCCTGAGGAAAAGAGAGGAGGCAGAGGACCCTGGAACTGGGGCTGTGTTGAAGAGGCCACAAGGTCGGAGAACTTTTAAAACATGTAAATTACAGCTTTTACTATCAAACACAGTACAGACGTGTAACTGTTTCTCTGTGTCCCTTATTTTGTAGTGAACTGATGGAGGTGTCATCTGATGCTCAGGTCAAAGCAGAGGAGGCCCAAATGACTGTGGATGAAAATCCTAATCCGTGAGTAATGCACACACATCTTTTAAAATTGACATGTCATCAGTTCAGCTGTTAAATATATTATTTTTTTAATTTTAACGTTTGTTAATGAAAAGTACAAGACATCTGCTGGTTTCATTTGTTGTATTTCAGATGCATTTGCTGCTAATAACATTGTTTTAAAAATGAATTTGACCCTCTTTTTGCAATTTAACCAAATTATTAAAGAGCAACAGAAGAGGAGGATGGAGAGATGGTGGTCCATGTTGCCATGGAGATGACCCTGGACGAGTGGAAGGCCATGCAGGAGATAAGTCGTCCCAAGGCGGAGTTCAATATCCGCAAGACGGAGAACCAGATTCCCTCCAAAGCCAAAGTCATCCACAAGTCAAAGCCCCTGGAGGTGAGGATGTAAAACACTTCATGGAACCCACTCACAAGAAAGACGAGTCGGGACTTAAAGCTCCTCTTCCTGAGATGTAGCTTCCAAACCAATCCTTCAGAAATGGCTTTGAATCCCACTGTTCATATTCAGTTTAGCTCCACATATCAGGTTCAACCAAGTTTCCGACTATGTTGGCGTTTGCCTCCAATCCTCAGAACCTCAAGTCCCCCCCTGTGGAGGAGATAGAGGATGAAGGCAACTTCCTCCGTCGGTCTGTGAATGACATCACCTCTCTCCTGGACATCAACTTCGGGAGTCTTGGCCGGCCCTGCCGCGGGGGGCGAGGAAGAGGAGCTCGAGGGGGCATGACCAATCGCCCAGAGAGACCGAAACCGATACTGGAGAAGGTATGCTCTCAACTAATGTGTTGAGATGGAAGGAACAGATAAAACTATAGTCTGACGATGTTAAACGTGTTAGATGTGTACTTTTCCTATTTTATATATCAGCAGACTGATTGCTGGTAGTTTTAATAATAATAATAGGAACTGTGTGATGATCTTGAGTTGTTAATGTCTGTTCTCCTGTCAGGAGGACGATCTGGCTCCTAACCCAGACGACCCAGAAGACTTCCCTGCTCTTCCAACAGGAAGATAACTGAACACACTCGTCTTCGTTCAACTCCTGTGGGGAGAATTCGTTGCACTTCTCACTTGCTTGACAACACTGTTTAAGTCCCTGCTGTTCTTAAGGTTTGGGGTTCTATTGCACTATTGAAGAGTTTGACTCCCTGAGAATAAATAATATGGCAAGTTTATTTAGGACCTGTTTGAAGTATTATTTATTTTTTTATCCACTACACTGAAACTACTTGAGTGGGGAATGTTAAGCAGTGTTAGTCTGAGTGCTGTCTTCAGTATTCATAAACAATCACTGTCCTCTGCTGGACAAAAGAAGAACAACAGCCAGAGCCTTGGTGGGTACAATTTATTTAAAATGTCCAATTCTGTGCTGTTGGCAAACTTCTATTGTGGATTATGAGCATGAGTTAGATATAGGCCCCTTTAGGGCCGTTGACTTTTCATAGCATGATTTAAACATAGTACAAAAATATTTACAAAATACAAACTGAGTATATCAAATGATCACACATTTACAGTATTGAAAAGCTTTGAATACATGATGGGGTTAAAAGACGAGCCAGATATTGAACAATGGTGCAAATGTGCACAGTACTGTATTGTGTGAGGCATCCATCTTTAAAAAGCAGAATATCTGCTGTACAGTGCGTATTCTGGAGGAGATCTCTTGAATTCACACATTCACATGCCGGTCTTCTAGATATATTTCAATCTGATGTTTGCTACTGCATGCTTTAAAAGTATAGGAACAACCAGGCAATGATTAAAACTATCAGTTTGTCTCATGGTGCTGTTAAAAACCAAAGTGCCTGCAGGCGAAAATAACTTGGAATTTAAAAAAACAAATCTATAAATTGCTGACATGTTGGGTAAAATTTGTTCCAATCTGTTCCTCAAAATTAAGAATCAACAAACTAGTTCTGCTGTATACAAAGGATTTCATGTAAAGTTCTTCAGGTTTTGCAGATCCACAGGTTCACCGGAGTAGAGGAGCTCTAGCTTTGGGTATGGAGTGACTAAAGGAAACAAACCAAATTCAGCATTAGAGGGTGGAGAGGAGTTCATTGATTTATAATCTACTATTGCAGTCAAATCTCACATTTTTACCTCCGCCAAGTTTATGTTTCATTGTATTTGTTAGCAGGATAACAACATCTACTGACAATTTGTGAGAAGGGACATGACCAATTACATTTTGGAGTGGATACACATACACAGGCAGATCCTGGAGTTTAACATGGCAACAAAGGGTTAAAACTTGGCGGAGGGTTGCACTGCGCTCTTCTACTTCCATTCATGCAATCTCCATTTGTGAAGCACGGATCAAACATTTGATCCATGCTTCACAATACACAGTTCTAATTAAACCATTTATAATACAGAATGTAGCAGAAAGTGAAGTGGAGATAGATACCATAGCCTGGAAAATCGAATTGATTGCAAAGACCTGCAAGTTTTACGTCCTTGGGAGGCAGTGCGTCTGTTGCATGTAAGAAATAGAAATGAGGAGGAAGAGAAACACTGCAGATTAGTACCAGTGAAGGACGAGGTGACAACAGGCCAAGAGGCAGAAGACACAGTGAGCAGCAGAGTCCAGAGAAGCTCTAGCCAGTCATCCTCTGAAATACATTATTCGTAAAGAACGTGCAAAGAAAGCTACTGGAAGGAAGAACAGCAAGACTGAGGCAGGTGGAGTTTATCGACACTCCTGGAGAATATCAGGATATAAAGTGGGTGAAGTTAGTACAACATTGAGTACTGCAGCTGGGTTGCACCATCTTTAAATAAAAGCAAACCCCTAAAGTGTATGTGAAATAAACTGTCGGATGATTTAGATATGAAATAAGTGACAACCAGATTAATATAGTATATATAAGTACAAAGCTGGAGAATGGTACGTAAATTTGACTTATGTTACATTAAACTTGAGTAAAATACTGTTATATTTAATTTCTATTTCACTCTTTTCTCTTAGGAATTTTCTGACAAACTTACTAAAACAATAAAAATCCAATGAAATGTGTATTTAAGTAATTGAGACAAGTTAAATCATTTTTATCTTTCTAGGAAAGTCTGAACTGTCAGATCAGTTAGAAAACGCTCTAAATCAAATTAAGTTAGTTTATCCTAACTTGATAAAGCATCTGATTGAAGATAGTTTGTAACTTCACAATTTGATTTTGTCTAAACATTTAGTCACTGCTGATGCATCCCAGCCTAAGTACATTAAGTGATTATGACAATCTCTGTCATGAACATTAAGGAGAGAGAGAGTGCTGAGCCTCTGGATTTTGGTTGAATTTACAGAGTATCAATTATCAGTTTTTTCTTTTTTAACTCTGATCATCCCAAAGCTGCTAAAACCAGATAGTAAACATTCATTTTTCCTGTTTCATAAAAAACTACATTTTTAAAAATGTGTTTCTGTTTGTGTGCAAATGTCAGTGTCCAAATGGCTCAGAGTGGGGTCTGCGGGAGCTTGCCTGCAGGTGGACCTGTGCCATGTTTAAGTTGATGAAAGTGCCTGTGTTGGCTGTGGCACTGGCTGCGTCTCTATGGCTGCCGCATGGCTCACAACACATTGGGTCCCTGTCGCCAGCCACTACATGCAAGTTGCCTAGGGACCTGACCAGTCTGGTGTGGCACAGGGAGCTGGCAGAGAGAGGGGAAGCTGTTAATTTTCTCCACATCGCTCCACAAGTGGCTCATAGCCTCTGGGTTGCTTTTCAACTGTGTCAACTCCACATACTACAACTACTTCCAATAATAAGAAGAATATGAAAAAATAATAATCACACAGAACAAAAACGTAATGTATTTGTTTTTTTGCGTCATCACAACATTGTTCTTTATAATAAAGAAATTGATAACATGCATTATTTAAGTACAACTCATGTCTAACACAGGGTTTAATCATTTCCCCCAATATAAACATGTATAAAACAACGATGTTTAAAACTCTGTTAATGTAAATATTGAAAAATTCTCAAACTACACGTGTCACCTCATAATGCGTAAACAACTGCAGTGATGAAAATAAAGTAGAGCCCGACCAATTTGGATTTTTGGAGGCTGATGCCGAAATTAAGGAGTAAAAATTCTGATATCAGCCAAAAACAGGCAATGATTTTTAAGATGTCTTAATTAAACTCTTATGACAAAGAAATGTAATTGAGGTTTGATATTTTACAGTTTAACCACAAACTTTATTATGAATAACTTAGGAAAATAGCAAAATCATTATATTATCCAAACCACATTTTTTAAATACAAGTTAAAAACATGAAAGCATTTTTTCCAGCCTACCGTTATATTGGTCGAGCTCTAGAAAAGCTTTACATTTCTTATAGGCTGGGTAACTCTGTCCATGTATGGTTTTTATGCTGTTCTCATTATTCTATCAGGGCTGTCACTCTAGTAAATGAATGCTCTGTGTGAAATCCAGCGACTTACCTTCCCCCTACACTGTTGGCTGGCAGGGAGGTTCTGGTTCTCTTCCTGCTGTCTGATTGGTCGGACAGAGCCATGGGGTTGGTCTTACAGCCCTGACCACTGGCCTGTAAGATGGACATGCTGCAGACGAGAGAGCGGATTGTCAGTATTAATCTCAGCCATGTTTTTCCTCTCGTCCGTGTGATCACTGACTGCAAACTTTACCTCAGGGACTGCGATGACGACCGGGTGTGAATCTTATTCTCCTCCTGTCTGTGAAAAAAGAGAAGTAATACCACGGTAAAAATGCAATTTAAAAAGGAGAGAGAGACAGGAGAAGACAAAGTGGAGGGAGAGGAGGGACATTCTGTATGGAGATGAGCGCGAAGGCTTTTAAAATGTATAGATTTAGACTTGGGCACAGATCATTACTGCAGCATTAGCAGCCAAGTAGGATTAGTAAAGCCAGGTGACTACTAGAAAATGCCAGCAGGTGGCACTTTTAGAGGGCCCAGATTGGTCTTTTCTTAAATACAGTTATTTATATCGGCTTAACTGTTTGAGGGCTTCTGGATTTTGACTGTGCATTCAACAAAAACAGCAAAGCGTGATGTTTAATGAGGGACTATGGTGTAAAATAATAATGTGCCATAATCAATGGAATCAAGGACAAGACAAGAGCCTCTTTCTGATTTTTTTTTTTAAACAGGCTCAAAATGTACTGTGCTCTCAAAGGATTAAGTAAAGAGAGGATGATTTAAAAAACAACTTTCTGATTTGGGGGTTGGGGATTGAGGAGAGACAGGGGGGCTCACTTACAGCATTTTCAGTTAGAGCTCCAGAACGTGGGGGGCAGGACAGGTTTTTGAGGGGGCAGACGGGCAGTGGAACTCATTGAAATCCTAACCCCTCTATACAGAAATGCAGGATGGAAGAAGGGAAGCCATACACAATCCACCACAGGGCAAGGCTACACAGGGAGGAGAGCAGCATGGCTACCAGCCATCTGAAAGGAGGACAAATCCAATAACAAGAGCAAAATGGAAAAAGGGAGGAAAAAAAAAAGGAAAGAGAGACAAGAGACGTCCGGGTAGGACACAAAGCCTGTGATGTTCTGCTTTTCCACTGGGACTGGATCAGATTAAATACCATTCACAGAGCCTTGAATCCAGCAGTGCCAGTCTGCAAGTTTTTGTTCTTCCCTTTCTCTGATGGGTTTGCAGTTTGCCTCATACTAATCTGACCAATGTGGAGATTGTGAAGTAGAACGATTTAAATAAAGCTTCTAAATCTTACAGGCTGACATTCAATTTTATACAAGAACCAATAAAAAAACTTAACAGTGTGCAAGGTGGTTTTACTGCTCAGCTGACAATAAACTTTACTGGCTGTGGGATAGATGATACTGATAGTAGATTTAGAATCACATACAATCTATAGTAAAACATTTAAAAAAAAACTAAACTATAAAAAAAAAAGAACAGACAGCAAAGTTAGACTTGATCAAAGAAAACAAATTCGCTAAATGTTCTGCCCTCA
Organism: Pleuronectes platessa; assembly: GCF_947347685.1. NCBI lineage: Eukaryota > Metazoa > Chordata > Actinopteri > Pleuronectiformes > Pleuronectidae > Pleuronectes > Pleuronectes platessa. The sequence continues at coordinate 22,840,903 of NC_070629.1, read as the reverse complement.
TTTACATAAATAGATCTATAATAATTATAATAATATCTCTAATCACTGGAATTTAAAAAGATGCTGGCAGAGATCCTGAAGCAGTAAACAAGGCTCTGGTGGGTTGCTGATCCAGTCACATAAAGCAGAGGAGAAACAACAGGCCTTTAACAATGAACCCGGTCCGACATTAATTACTTTAGACACAAACACAGATCGAACACAGAAGCATGTCCATGCGTGCATGTCACAGGGTTTCATGCCTACTGCCATGCACGAAAAAGGCAGACAGGGTGAAGAGAAGTTGTTGTGTTTCTCACTGGAATACAACATGCAGCTCAGTGTTACAGAGTAAAACAAACAGTGGAGCCAGATGGAGAAGTTCAGCTGCAGGTTGGATGTATGTCTAACAGCCCAGACACTGATAACGCGTACGGCCTGAAAATAGTATAATCCTGTACAACAGAATGAGAATCAGGAGTCATTTACCTTCCCAGCAATTTAATTTAAAGCTGACAATTTATCTCATAAAAGTACCTCAGGAAAGATGACACAAAAGTACTACTCACCATTCTCAAAAACATCTACAACTTAGGCTACATCCATACGACTTCTTTTGGTTTTAAAACTAAACTAATCGCCATCTACATGAGCGTTTTAGATCCGTTTCAGTAATACCAACATATCATATAAAATGCACATCACGTGACCATTGACATAGCAGTGTGGATGTAGCCTCCTATGATTCAGCAACTTAGCTACTTTACTAAACATAAACTAATACTGTACCTTCAAATCCTAACGAAGACCTTTACTAGTTTTTGCTCTAGAGAATTGTCAAGTCAGTAGTGCAAGCCATGCACTAGAAACCTTGAATTCAACTAATCCAGATCTCATGTAAATCTGTGATTAGCTGAATCACTGGTACTGTTATTTTTAACAAGTACAGCCGGCTCTACATGAGACCTTTAGTGTGACTGAGAGGAAAAGCCTTTCTATCAAAGCAGATCAGCTCAGTGTGTCCATGAGGCAATGACGGGTGATGTAATGCATCCACTAAATGCATATCCACTTCACACCGTCGTCATCAGAAAGGAAAAAAATAAAAAAAACAGAACAACTTCAAATCAGCCATACTGTAATAACCATACCATTCGCTGCCATAGCCACCGTCTCTACAGGAAGAGGATGTCAGCTAGAAAGGAAGTGATGTGCACTTACCTCCGTTATACAAAACCTCCCAGCCTCTCTCTGTTTTTCCTCTCCCCCACTTTCTCTCTGCCTCTCTCTCTATCTTTTGAACGGCAGGCAACACATCGGCCACCCCGTGCCCATGAGGCTGCAGCAGAATACTACCTGCCTGACATGGGACAACACAAGCCAAAGCCATTGGGATATATTGGCAGAGGCCAGTCAACCATCCTCAGCCGGGCTCACAAACAACCTTCCATGGCTTCATTTACATTAGCACAAATGATGTGGAATCTATTTTAGACAGGGAGGCAACATAAATCTATAAGGGTTCTTCCTGTTTCGATCAGTGTGGGGCATTAGCCCTTTACTGCTATAACACAGTGTTTCTAAAGAGCTGGCTAGTCACATGTTACAGTTGCACAGCCACCCTCATATGCTTGTTACACATAAATGTGTGAGATAAACAAATCTAAATGATGAAGTTGACAAAGGCTTAATGAAGTGTTTATAATATGTCACAGTGGTCTGCTGGTTTACACAAATGGAATTTAAGGGTTAACTGTTAAATTTAAAACCCATGTCAAGTATTACAGATATAAAAGAAGATCAGAGTCCCAGATTTATTTATAAATACTACCCTATAATTGACATTATACACTGTACATATGGATTCTGCCAAAACAATTATCTTGAAAAAGTAACCAATTTACTGAAGGAAGTTGCTTTGAATGAAGCTTAACAAAATCAAGACCTAATCTAATGTATTTAGGACATACTATGTCATATTCTAGTTTTTTAAAGCCTAAACTCCTACCTGAATTGTATTGTGTCTGTCTGGGAGCTTTGTTATGTGGCTCTTGAGTCACTCTAGTCCACAACAGTTGTAATACACCTGCACTATTTTTGGTCAAAGTAAGGCAATCAAAATTTTAAAATGTAAAAAGTATTTAGTAAAGCTTACACGAGTGGCCCATTTACCTTAAGGCCAATGTGACATAATAAACCCGTGACTAGCAAGCTCTACATTGATTTTACCCTCCTCTCCTCAGAGATATAGTTTTGACCTTTGGACTAAAGAAGAACATTTACTTATGAACAGCTGCTCAGTCAAACTAATTCATGGGTTGTATCTGTTACATTCCACATCTTTTGTGCCTTTATAAATCCAGCCCTCTACAACATTTTTGGAAGATTGTGTATCTGATAACTCTGATCCAATCGGCCAAACAACTGTGTCACTTACTCCTCGTCTTCATATGTGAACTATTCCTCCTCGACTTCTCGTTCATCCTCATCACTCACTGATTTTAGATGAAAACTGAATAATTTACATTAGACTTGATCTGCATGTGATGGCATGTACCCCAGAGGACACAAAAAACAGAGTTATTGAAATATCACGAGGATACTGCCTGGTTCTCCAACTCCTAGATAAATGATATTTGGATGAAACTGCCGTGGTGTGAGAAAGGATCAGCATTAACAGATGACTAAAACCCGTCCTAAAACTACAACAGACTACCTTGACTAAGCATGGTCACATCTTGGTCATTATCAAATCCTAATTCTCCCAAATCATAAGTCATAAAGGATTTGAATTACATATGTAATGATCCGAGGGACTGAGGCCACTCGCTGCCAGGGTACTTACGTGAGTGAGCCTGATGACGACCGGGCCTGCCTCTTGCTCTTCAGTGCTCGCAGTTTATCACCCTGCGTGAGGCCATTCCTCTCCTCATCATCATTATACTGTAAAACAAAGTGATAAATAGACATAAGGAGTGCCCTCATGGAACATTGTTTTTTTTTTCATTCATGAAAACATTCCTGGAGCATCATTCAAGAACTCACCAGATCCATTTCTTCTTTCTTGGTTGCCCTGTTTTTGTTGCTGCCGTTGATGGTTATGTCGTCCACTCCGGACAGGATCCTTGTGACAGCCACTTTGCCGTTCTCTCGTTCATTGAGCATCTTCTCTCGGAAAACGTCTCCCTCAGCCCATAAGTTGTTCTGCTTCCTGAGGCACAACAGTGCAAGAAACCACAAAATTAACCTGCGGTACTTTAACACCACCGGTTTTAATTCATATCTACTCTTACATTCACACCCTGTTTTACAATGGGACCTTGCCCCAACCAGTGTAACAACATTTTAAGGCAACAGGTGTGCTAATGTTTATTCTGCCAGCTCCATCAATCGAACCACACCAACACTGTTCTGATTGAGCAGATAAGTTGAATTTAAGACTGTTAAACTGTCAAAATTAATAAATCTAAAGGAAGTTACATTCTTAATGTTAATGTAAGACCCTGGATAACTTTATAGTGTATCGCAGGGCTGTGATTCAAAGACAAATAACCATGGAAGACGGACTACCCACAGAGACCCCATCCAGACACAGGGAGAAAAGGCACACACACAGAAAGGGCATGAGCAAACTGAGGTTCAAACCAGGAACCTACTCGCTTTGAGGAGACAGGGTCAACTACTGCACTTCCTTCCCCTATTCTAAATCGGTGATCTTTTTTAAATCCTGCTTAAGTGGACACCTACTCTTCCACAAAGTTCTGCTGAGGCCCGATAACGGACCCTGGCCGGCAGATCCGTATCCAGGCAATGGCCTCTGCAGCAGTCAGGCCGTAATGTTTCATCATATAGCAGCCAATCAGGGTACCAGTCCTCCCCAGACCAGCTGAAAGTAAAAATAAGGGATAAGGCATTATAACATCATTAATTCAGATTCATATGTGTAGTACAAGAAGTGTTAATGCAGGTCAGAAGTTTTTACCTTTGCAGTGGACCGCTATCGCTCCTTCTGCGTTCTCACAGATGTTGAGGAACTTCCGGACGATGCTGTCGTTGGGTGTACTCCCGTCCACGAAGAACAGGTCGTGGTGTTCAAAGCCTGAATCCGTAAAACGCCTGGCATCGTACATCTTCTTGTTGAGGCGGATGATGGCGGTGATGTTGTGTTTTCTGAAGTAAGGCATGTAGGCCTCGGGAGCATGCAGAGGATACCCTGAGGTAAGAGAGCAAAACATTCTAGTGAGTTTAAGAGGTGTTTAAAAAAAGCCAGAAACAAATCTGTGCTGGACTTTTCGATTACCATTTTCTATTTTGCTTTTTGGATGAGGTCCGCTGAATGCAAGGAACTTCCCTGGAATGATCCAGTTCAAGTCTCCATTTTCTGCCCTCTCATAGTGCTCATATTCCTCCACATCGAAGTTGGAGAAGTCCAGCCAGCCGTACTGCAGAGCCTGACAGGCGGTTAGGAGGGAGTTAATTTCATTATGTGCATGACACAGCAAGAAAGAAGAAATAAATAGAGTAAATCTAACGCTGACGTACCTTCTGAACGGCACGGAGGCAATCCAGGATGTTCAGGTTGTACATGCAGCTTCCAAATGAAGCGTCTCTGTGAAACAATTACACGGACAGTCTTTTTGTCAGAGGAAATTATCTATTTTCCCCTTTGAATTTGAATGCAGACCGCTGTCCTCACGGCTGATGGTCTCAACTGCTTTCCATCTTCATCACGAGTCTTGCTCTATTGCTTTTCATATTTTTCTTTAAGCACTGTATAGTAACAGTGATCGTAAAATGGCACCAGGGCCCTTGAGCCTTTAATACCTTGTAATCTTGAAGTCTTATTTTCGATTTGCACTTAACAATATGGGGAAAAAACACATTGCTAATTTGTTCTGAATGTAATATTTTTCAAGTTAGAACATTTCCAAATAGGACTAGGCATAGGAATTATTTCTAACAAATCTTTAAAATTGTAACAACTTAGTTTTACTGTAAACGACTTTTACTCAAAATCCGTATGTAATAATGGTAAGCTTGTTTTTTTCCATGGATGCTAAAGTCCAAAGCTAAATTTGCAATTTAAACAAATCGGGCTAATTTTGCATTTTTGACACAAACCCTGCTCGTCTTTGAAACAGCCTTTAAAAAACTAAAAGGGTGACAATGTAAACAAAGTCCTAAGCTGCAGTTGTGGCTCATTCCTAGATGCCTCGAATCAGTTGTTACCTGAATGGGAGGTACGTTGAATTCCTCGCAACCAGCAGACTGTAGGCGTCCTCTGGCATCATGTTTAGGTGCATTACCTTCAAACACAATTGTCTAATCAGCCAGTGCGGCTTGTATTAAATGTTGACGTAATGTAATTTCACAGATATGAAACCTGGGTTTGTACACTACTTACTGGCATATGAGCCTATTAGATAAGCAGCATTGGCCTGTTTTTTCTGGTCTCCACATGTATAAAATATGATCTTCTTCCTTGACAGCGTAATAGACTGTGAAACAACATTAATTACAAACAACATGAGCAAACATGAGATTATTTATTGGTGTGACAAAAGAGTAAACAAACTTATAAATAGATATTACATGAGCGTGTCGACCTGTATTTTCCAACCTCTGCTATGTAACATAAAATATTGTATTTTGGGGCTGAACAGCTGCAATGGGAAGGCAATCCACACCACTGGATGAAAATGTGACTTATGAATTGAAATGTTTTCCCATTTACAGCACTACATGGTGCGGAGAATATCAGTCAACTGTATTTATATAAGCAAAGAAAAAGCTAGGCTGGGCATCCCCATGGGAGACAATTAAGTTTTAGTGCAGAGATGCTGAATCCTCCGAATCCAAACCTCAGCTGCTTAAATCTGTGCCCAACAGCCTCCAGCACCAACATCATGTGCCAAATCCACACAAACTGCCACAACACAGAGGAACAATAGCATAACGGACCACAAGGATTATTCAGGACATGAACTGAACTGTGAAAAGTTGACATGTCCTGCTAATTGGCACATAAAACGACTATAACCCTGCTTAATTCTGTTTGAACAGCTATAGATGGACCTTGAATTTGCGTCCCATTCCAGGAAGTGCAATTAGGAGCAGCGATTTACTTTACCTTGAGCTTCTTTGTCAGCTTGCAGCAGAAGCGATAAAAACATGGCCAGGTTAAGGGGACCAAAGTCCGCATAGAAGCTGAGGGAGAGAGTGACAAAGGAGAAAAAGAAGGAGTGTGTCAGGGAAGCTATTTATGCAACCGGCTGAGTTTCATTTGACAGAATCAACTACATCAGACTGACACAATAAAAAACACTTACAGATTAAAGACTATATTTGGAAGCATTTCGATGCAGGAGTGGCTCAATGAGAACACAGCACAAAGGCTGTGAAGACAAGGAGTCTATTTTTCTACCACTGGCAGAAAAAAAAATGGCTGGGAAAGGTCAGTCATGTCCTCCCCGAACAACAGCCCATTGAAGCAGATCGACCCCCCCCCCCACCCCCCAAGCTCGGAAACTGGCACTGTAGCAATGTGCTTTTATTTTGATTAAAAAAAATATAGTAAAAAGAACAGTGCCCCTGAAATAGCCGACATTCCGAAAATAAATGATACTTCCAACTGATTTAAGCAAGGTGCACATTTATGTTTTAAAAACATCCATACATGAAATTCGGTTATGGACTTTTGTTTTTGTCGGGCAACCCGAGATAGTCAGTGGCCTTCCCAATTCAAAAATTAAAATCACATAAGTTTGAAGTAGTCATGTGCAAGTTGAAGCAGTGGTGGTGTCTTTTACACAGCAACATTGATACCAGAAGGAATTAGCATCGCCTTTTATTCCATTCAGAGAAGTCCCTGGTTTGTTAAATGCTGACAGAACCACTTCAGGGGCCAATCAGATTTGAGCTGAGGCCAGTGCCCTGCCTGGCCCCACCCCCTGGATCCTCTCGTGTATTACATAGTTTTAAACTTACAATTACACAAAATCCATATGTTAAAGGCAGTTATGGACAAATTAGTTTGAAGGAGTCGTGTGCAAGTGGCAGCAGTGGTGGTGCAGATCGGTGTCTCTCAGAGAGCTGCAGTGATAACAGGAGTTGTTTTGGCATCGCCTTTCATTGCAGTGCATAGGTGGGGGTGGGTGGGTGGGGGGGGGGCATGAGAAAACCACTCAACCTCGCAATCTGTTCAAAATGCAAAGTTGGGAATCAAACCCTGCAACTCACTTCTCATACGCCAACTCCTCGTCTATGCAGAAGCAGTGTCTCTCTGCGGTGCTCTTGATCTTCTGATGGAGTATGGCGAAGTACAGTTGATCTGAAGGAGGAAGGGGGGGGGGGGGGGGGGGGGGGTCAGATAAAGAGCAACTTACTTCCTTTGGTCATGCACACACACTTCTGTTAGTACTTCCCCCCCCCCCCCCACACAAAATACTATTCCCAACGTGTGTACAAGTACTTCTGCTGAGTATTTAGCTCTTACCACTGACGAACTCGACGCATCTCGGCGAAACCTCGTCCGCAGTCATCTTTCCCGCAGATTTAAACATGACGTTCGGAAGAGAAACGCTGGTTCTACTCACCGCGACTTGAGCATAGTACGGAAAACTCACGCGGGTAACGTGCGGGAAGATCTAGAGAAGTTATTTGAAAAGTTGAACGTAAGAACGGCCGTGGTTCAGGAGGCGTCGCCGTGAAAGAGGGGAAAGTTGAGGAGGAGAGGAGAAGAAGTGCGCACACTGCTAAAAAATGACCTCGGCTCGACTCCGCCCCCGCTGGTCCGCGGGACGCTATTGGCTGCGGGAGATGTGGAGCGCGGCGCGATTGGAGGAGCGTACTGTCGGTCGCGCCCCGTTCTTGTTTAAAGTTCTGCACGCGAGACACGCGATAGGCCGCGGGAACGTTGCCCAAACGGTTGCTAAGACGATCCCTCGGCCAATCAGAGGCGTGATTACCCCCCTAGCCCCTCCCTCAGACCTGAGCTTCCTCCAGAAGAAGCAGGAAGACGCCGCAGGAGGTGAAATAATTAACTTTAAACGACAATAATAACGACAATAACAATGGTGTTTATGTAATGAATGCACCGATCGACTTCTGTGCACATGCATAACTCAAGAACGATTATAAAACATCATGTCTGGTGTAATCCCCTCCTCTAAAATGAAACTATTGCAGAGCACAGATTTTAAAAGCTTAATCGACGCATACCCCCCCCCCCCCCCACACACACACGCACACGTTGGATGGGGACACAAGATGTCGCCATATTATAACAAAACCTGCAAGAAATCAGACTTTCACGCACCCTTACTTGTTTGGAATGCAGTATTGCGCGTGCACCGGCCGCTACGTGCACCCGTGCACATCTGACAAGTTCGTGCACGGCCGTTTACCTGTAATCTCCATGTTCAAGTCGGAGTTCGGCCCCGCCTCTGAGCCGCGGTGAGCGGCGCAGCGCTTCTTCCTCGACTCGCCTCGTCTCCTCTCGCTCTTGCGCTTCATGTTTTCTCTCCTCAGAGCCTCCCTTCACATTGTGGTGCAGCCGCAGCGCAGTCCCACCTCCTCCTCCTCCCCTCGCAATGCGCAGACTCGTATTGTCCCAGTTTCTTGTCGCTGGGTTATCGTGGCATGGTCCTGGCGCCGTACAGCTGACGATCTGTGTTTGTGTGTCTGTGTTGTCAACCACAGACACAGCAGCCTGCTCCAACCTCTCTTGCAGCGGTGGTGACGTCTGCGAGCCGGGGCAGGTTTCTGCTTTCTGCAGCCCCCAGCATGTGACGTATGAGGAATAGATGTCCAGTGCCCACCCTTCGCTGTTCGATAGCAGCAGCTGTGTGTGGATTGTAGTCCTGTGCTCTCATTTTGTACATTCATGGGAATAAACACACTATGTAGGTTGGGTGTGTGGCAGTTCAACTTTATTTACAGTGTAATAAATACCGAGCAAATGAAGACAGTGGGTGTAAAAAGGAAGGGGTGCGACAAGGCCTAATATCTAGGTCACCAATGTGCCAACAGTATTACAAAACACGAGACATCGCACTGCGTGTATTCCTACATGACAACAGTCGTGCACGTGTATCCCACTTATAAAGTCACCCGTGTTATTTAAGCAAGAAAGACCAAAAAAACAAATCACCCCAGGGATAATTTACAAGCTTTTTAATCCCATCCCATAGTTTTCAGTAGCAAAATGAGTTTCCTCAGTTCCCTTTCTAACATTTCTCAGTTCATCATTCCAAAAGATGTAAAGTCTGCAAAAAGCCAGTAAGGAGACCTTGAGTTATTTTTATTTTGTCTACTAGAACCACTATTAAAGTTAAGACTTGTTTTTACTCCTGCGTGATGGTTGTGGTTTGAGACTTTTTTCTTTATGAGCTGTGCTTCCACAATGCATAAGCAATATAATATATGTATTTTGGACTTTGGTTATTTCGCTATTGATGAAACTTATATTGCTATTATTATTAATATTATTTTATTGCCCTTTCCTTTAACACAACATAAACTGTCATGTCTTTCAGGTCTTCTTCTGTTGTGTTATAATGTGGGTTTGTGTGGTGTGTGTTTTTATGTCACTTTGTTAAATTTCCACTTTTCCAAGTCTCTCTTGTAAATAAAAAAGATAATGTATCTCAATTCCCTAGTTAAAGAAATAAATTAAATAAACAGATCTATTCAAGATTGTGACCTCATGACCTCGCAGAGGAATGATAAACACTGTACTCAGAATCACTGGGACACAAATACCTGTTACTGAGAATGATGCTGCTCAAGCTCTTCTAGTTCAATATGCCAGTGTGCAAAGATGATGTAACTAAACAAGCAGCATGTGTCCCCCTGTGTGATAATAACAGTGATGTTGTGGCACAGCACCCACTCGGGCGGCCACCTGACTACACATGGAGGATCTTTGGCTTATCGCCGAAGTCCAGAGTCTGTTGAACTCCGGCCAGCTGCAGCAGCCAGGTGATGGGCATGTGGTCCAGGTGGTTCATGTCAAAATGGGAAAAATGGACTTGAGAGCCTGTGGAGAGGAGAGGAAGGGAAAGTGAACGCTCTGGTGGCCAGACGGTTACAGCACAGTCCACATGAGCAGTGTGCAAAGACCTTTGCTGCAAGTCATGCCCCTTCCCCCTCCAGGTTCTCTTCCTGTCTGCCTCTTCTCAAAAAGATAACTGCCTAAAAAATTATCTAAAAGAAAAAGATTGACCACAGACAGGCTTGGTTGTGGCCGTTCTCCAGAGCAAGAACATGTTAAATCATCCTTATTAGATCAAAAGCAAAATCTCTCACTGTGGTATAATGTAAAAATGGTATCGATTTCTGTTTTCTTTGACAATCACAAGATAGACCTTGTGGGTTTTCGACAACCCTAATCAATCATTTGTGTCTAAACCAGCCAATAAATGAATGACAAGTGAATATAATAATGAGTAAAGATGTCATGTGTCAAACCACAGTTTCCTGAGAAGAATCAGAACCTTTAACACTTCCAAAAAGGTACTTCGTTGGTTTTATATTCGTAAAGGTATATGTACCTGGTCCTGCAATGATGGCTCCACCTTGCTGATGTAGGTCACCCTGAAAGTCGAATAGAGGGCTGGTCATGGCTCTCCATATACTCTTCATCTGGCCCAGAAAAACACCAGACTTCACATGGGGACTAGGAGTTGCTGAGGACATAGAAATATACACACACATGCTATTATTCATGAATCACCACACTGGTGTAAGTTTACACACATGCTGCCTCCAAATATTGTTATATCTTTACCTGTGTTGGTAAATATCTGCTCTCTCTTCATCCCAAGCTTTTGATAAATGCACCTCTGTGGGTCCACATATATTTCATAAGGATAGCCTGTCAACGAGCAGAACGGCTATGAGAGAAAGAAAGACATGTATCACATTTATGTACAGTCAGAGTTCACCATTTATTTTATAGATTTCCATGAAACTTTGTGGAGCGATTTGATCCAAGGAAGACATGTTGGTGCGGATCCAGATCGGGGGGGGATGGCTTCAGGAATTTTTCCACTTTCTTTAACATTGTGAGATATTCTGTGATTTTGTTGATTTCTTTCGTTGAATAATTCATGGATCCTGATTTAATAAGATCTGGCATGTTCAAGTGACTGATATTTATGCGTGTGTGCAATTTTTTGCAATAAATCATCTGATCTCGAAAAGTGTGAAATGTTCAGATACTCTTCAATATTATAGAACAAGTGAAAACTGACAAACAAGAAATCTGTGGGACAATGTGATATTGTGTCTATTGATCATGAATGAATTACCTCTATATGGTGATGAGCAGACTGACCAATCACAATCAGCCTTATACCAGCATCCTGCAACAACACACATCAAAGTTTGGATTGTTCAGCATCAAACACTTAAACTGATAATTATCTGAGCCGTCACTAAGTAAGTCAAGGCAGTTTTATTTAAAAAGCACATTTCATACAGATACATTCAAGTTGCTGCACATATACATTAAGACTTTAACAGAGCAGTTTTGTTCTCACCTCTTTGACTCCTGAAATTAGCCTAAATTCCTTGGAATATAGACACAAGTTAAAACGCCTGTATTCTCTCACTGTCTGACGGAAGCACATTCTTATTTTATTTAAAAAGAGCAGACTAAAAAGAGCAGACTAGAAGAGTAAAAGAGATTAAATGAAATAAAAAGGATAAATCTGTATAGAAATTAAAAAATATATTAAAGGAGTAAAAATAATATGGGTTAGTCTGGACTTAATAGTTGGTCACCACTGGCTGAGTGCTCCCCAGTCATCTCTGAGGTCTCACAGATGGCCCCTTCATGTCTGTTATGTATTCAGGGCCAGCTCCATTAAGAGTTGGCAGTAACATCTCTATTTACACTTCAGGTTGGACAACATTGGTTGCATTGTATTCATTCTCCAGTTCTTACCTCAAGTGCTTCTCTTGGTATTTTGCTCAAATCATCCACGTATTCTTTACAGCTGTAGCACAGGAAATTCTACAGGGACATACACAGCACACATCCTGTCAACAGTTTGCAATTATATGAAATATAACATCACAGCTCTCATCTTGCACCTATATATAATGTTTAGTTTGTCTGTCTTCACCTATAGACATGATCTCTCCACTCTTCTACGTCCATCCTAGCATTGGTAGTAGTTGTTGGGGGCATCTGTCCAGCAACTGTGGTCACTTTGCAAATGTATGCGCGTCTATTCATGGTCTTACGGTCCTCGGAGTGGAAAAAAGGCCAGAGAGCGTTTAATGACATTATTATGAAAGTTTGATTTGATTACCACACAAGACAATAACAAGTATGAAATGGAATATTACATCTATGTAGTTTTTTTTAATGAAATTAAAGGCACATTGGGCTTGTGTCACCTCTCAAGGATTTATATTTTATATAAATTTATATATTTATAGCAATATTTAACATGAGTATGTTATGAGTGCAATAATGAAAGAATAGACAACTTGGCCTTTCATTTTCTTAGAAACTCAAAAGATAGATAATCTGAAAGTTGACCGACAGACAGTGGGGGGGCATCATGAACAAGAGTGACATAGAATATCTGAACAAGTTATGAGTTCCATGAGTTCAACAACATTCCATTTCATTATACTTGTTATTGTCTTGAGTGGAAATCAAACTTCCATAATAGGTTTCACAAAACTTCTCCAACCTTTTTTCTGCTCAGGGACCTTTACCGTAAGGTAAAGAATAGAAGAGCATCTATTTTCAAAGTGCGGCTGTTGTTACCGGGTTTTGACAAACTACGGATCACACACATCTTCCATTGAGTCTCAGTCTCAGTTTATTTCGCCTCTCATGGGACATCGTGGTAGTTTATGAACCTCCAGCTCATCAGTAAAGTTAAACCTAACAAAAAAAATGTTCCCCCTACCCTTAGGAATATTATGACCGCCCTCCTGTCCTGGTATAACTTCTTGAAAGGAGCAGAGACTCCGTGTCGGTCGTAAACTAAACAGTCCTCCACTTCTTCCAGACGGACATCGACGCACTGGCTCCATGTTTCCACGTTTCCTTTAGTTACTTGTCGAGTTACTGGTGACACTTCTTCAGCCATGTTTCTGCTCTGGGGCTTCCTGGATTCTCTAGTCTACACTATTTCTGGGAGCTGCCGAGCTTCCCGCAGGAGCTGCTACCGTGGTGGAAACACACGCCCATGTGCTGACTGTGTGTGTGTGTATGTGTGTGTGTGTGTGTGTGTGCGCGTGCGTGTGTGTGTGTGTGTTTGTGTGAGGGGGGGGGGGGGGGGTGTAGGACCTTCTCCAGTGTAAACAGTTGATTTCATAATGAATGGAATTCACCCAATGCAAAGTCCTCATAAGCTGAGTAAACCCACGTGTGTTGTGTATGTGAGAGGGAGGGAAAGAGAGAGAGAAGAGAGAAAGAGAGAGAGAGGTAGAGAGAGTTAGATAGATAGATAGAGAGAGAGAGAGAGAGAGAGAGAGAGAGAGTATTTACAAATCGTGACTTGTAACGAAGGATGGATAGATAGATAGTTAGATAGATTGTTTAGTGAGTTTTGAACAGAACGTGCTGAGTAACACTTAGCTGCTCACGTAGATTGTACTGGGCTTCAGTAATCAATTTGACAAAAGAGTAAAGTGATCAATTATAAGGATAGTTCAGCAAATTAGTGTTGAACTTTCATACAGTTTAGGAGCTCACAGATTAAAAAGCTACGTATTCATCAACCCTTCAGTCGCCTCAACACCTCTCAGAAGCAATTCCAATATAATAATATAAATACTACTACTACTACCACTACTACTACTGCTACTACTACCACTGCTGCTACTACTACAGCTTTTAATAATAAAAGTAGACTGAATTTCCTATGCGCCCATGTACCTAATAAACTGTCACCTGAGTGTATTTTAATGTTGACACTTTTGTACTTGCAGGGTTAGGGTTATTTGGTGAAACATTGGTTTGTGCAGACATCAGACACTACAAGTGCATGTACAATGACTGTGTAATATTTAGACATTCAACCTGTCACCATATCTGTTTCGCTTTGTAGTGAGAGATATTGCTGTATTACCGCATATAACACACAATATATGATAACACTGTGGTCATTGATCCTCCATTATTAATTAACTGCATTATTTATTGAAGGCACCTCCCACAATGTATTTTCCCACATGACTGTTCAGATATAACCAGTGTGTCGATAAAAATAAACCCCGATACAACCCATTAAATCTCGAATTACGAATCGCCCTCGTCGGCTTCCTTCTCGCAGCTCCCTGGGTGCGGAAGTGTTTTCCTCCGGAGCAGCAGCAGCTGCAGAGCCACCGCTTCGCTGGTTCAGTCGCAGGCTTCCCCCCCCCTCCCCCGCCGCGTCCGCGCCTCTCCTGCCGGGACCCGTCCGCGCTCACCTCGGCCGTGCAGCGGAGCAGTAGCATGAGAGCCCCGTGCGGAGCGTGGGAGCACCGTGTGAAGTGGTGAGACGTGTTTTCATGTCGGAGCTACCAGCTAACGTAGCGCCCAGTGATGGAGCAAGCTAGCCTGACAGCCAGGGAGAGAGAGAGCTGACCCGGGCTAGCAGCCGGACCGTGGCTCTGTGTTCCGGCACTAGCTGAGGTGTACGTGTGATGTCCGAGCAGATGTGGAGACGTGAACCTGTGGCCATGTACAACACAACGTTCAGGCTGCCTTGTGTGTGTGTGTGTGTGTGTGCTACTTGACCACCTGTTCACTGTTTACATCTTTGTGTTTTCATTCGTCAACCAGACGATGCACCGTCGCTGTTGCCTCGATGATGTACAGCAACACAATAACAGTTGCTGGAACCATGTGCTGGAACCTAGTTGATCAGATGAGGGTCATAGTGATGTATGGGTATGATCGTGTAATTCTCATGTGGTTGTTTCCAACACGTCTGTAATAGGTTTGTTGATAAGCGTCATGAGAGAGTGATACTGACTCACACAGTAGAGCAAGAAAACAAGCTGAGATATTATCCACACACATAACAACACTGCAACACACTTCACACCGACAAGGCTGGAGAACTGCTTGATTGTCTAAAAGTCCCCAAACCCTGAGGGGCCACAGGTCAGATTCATCTAGCTCCTCTGGTCTGGATAAAGTTGTACACTTTAACACACTATATCAGGGTACATGGCAGATAGGTTGTTCCAAGCGCCATAGTTCTTTTGTGGATTGAGTCTTCCCTCTTCCTCCTTGTTTGTCTTGTTACTGAAGATGATTCTTTGTGATGCTGGCTGTGTGTTTGGAGTTGTTGTCATGCTACAGAATGAATTTGGGATCAGTCAGATTTACTACAAACTAGTCTACACGAGGGGAAACAAAGATGAAACTGGCTTTGCTTCAAGAATAACAAATGAAAGAGATGAGAAATACTTTTATATAATTTTTTTGTGGTTTTCCATCTACTACTACTACTAGTACTATTATTCATTTGATTTATTTTTATTTCAGAGCATATCTTTGCCAGACAAACGTTACCTTATTCCTTACTTCAAAAAAAGTTGGTGTAAAAGATTATTGTGCGAACATATAATTTCCAAAATATATTGTTGAATCAATCAAAGGCTTTATGAGTCCTTGTTTACGTTTTTAACTATAACTTTGCCAGTAAAAGTGTTGCCAAAGTCGTTGCACTGTTACTTGTTTTATGAGCAAGAAGAAGTAAGGTATTGAAAATAGTAATTTTGTATCAATATAAAATTCCAGGTATTGTATGAACATTAATAGCCAGTCCTGCTTTTTTTGACGTACAAACGGATGAATTTGCTAATGAATTTATTAATCTTTTTGTTCCAGAGTTTTCTTGAATCATCTATATGGGCCATCTTCTCTCGAAAAATGGTTACCGATTGAAGAAGAGGACGCGCAAGTTGCATCACAGAAAAAAGAAGAAGAGGAACTGCTTCCTGCAGGGGCCTTGCATGCTGTGCTTCATCGTTCACAGCAACAGCAGCAGTCTCGACGACGACAGCAACCAGTTGGAGGTCGGTGTCAACGGCAGCGGCTTCCATCTCAACAGTGTCACTGGAGTCAGCCTCCCGGGTGTGGGTGGAGTTGGCATCGGAGCAGTAGCTGCCTCGAAGCTTGCCGAGCGATACGCAACACTCGCATCTCCTGAGGACTGCTCCAAGTTCCTGTTGTCGCCGAGGGAGCTTTCTATCTGGGAGGGCCAAGGCAGGAGCCTCCTATCAGCCGTCCCTGCAAAACTGATTCCACCTCCGGCGCTGTTTCGAACTGCTGGGGTGTCTGTGACCGTACCCATACCTGTGCCTGGCTGCACCAGCGACTACACTGAGATGGTAGGGAGCTGGGGAGGTTGATGTTTCAAAGTCCCTGTTCCATCATAGTGATAACGTCCAGTGGTCCGATCACAAGAGGTCAGCTCTAAGCTCAGGGCTGCACAATGATCAAGTCCTGAGATTGAATCACTCAAACCTCATTCAGAGGTGGACTGGGATGCATTTTGCCACATTTCTTTCTATCTCTCGCTTGTGGCAACAAACAGAATCAATCACAAACACAGTGATACTGCAACACATACTATGTGAAAACAACATCAATTGTTGTGTGTGAACAGAATCACTTTATGCTGTCCACTTGTGATCAGATTTCTCAAGACAGGTCCGAACAGTCTAATTTGTAGTATTTTCTTCGACTAGGCAACCAACTGCACAGTAGACAATCTGCTTCCTGTTTACATTAGCATTCACATGACTAGTCTACGTGAAAGGTTGTGTGATATGCATTTGCTTGTGTGTTGGTTTGGTGAGAGATTATCTCTGATATGGAGCTAGATCTCTTGTCCTGATAGAGATAGTTTTCACTTTTACATTTGAGTGAGATGTAGCCTTGATTTTCAAGTTGTAATTACAGAATTGCAGAAGTTACAAGTGACTTGTTGCACTTTTTTCTTTTCATTGAGGCAGGAGTCAGTAGTGTTGTTTTGTTTTCCCTGTTCCATTATATGGCTGATGTGAGATTTCTTCAGACTGTAATTAAAGTTTTTTTCATTTAACCTGACTTGACAAAATCTGGGTCCACCTGACATGTTTGTGTGTTTGTTTTTGTGTGTGTGTGTGTCTGGGTGCAGGTGTGTAAGAGGAAGTGCTCAGAGGTGCAGAGGTGCACCCCCTGTAAGCAGCCGCGCTGTGCCTTCGCTGCCCCTGACGGAGGGCTGGAGAATGGAGGAGTGGGGGGAGGCGGAGGAGAGACCTCCTCAAACTCTGAACCTGGCCACTGCCATCTTCCCCTCTGTCCACTTCCCTCCTCCTCCTCCTCCTCCGCCTCCTCCTCTGCCTCTGCCTCCTCCTCTTCCTCCTCACCTGCTGATGGCTGCTGTGGGTTAGGACTTCGTGCTGATTTGCCGCACAGTTCAGACACGTCACCCGGCTCCCTGCATCATTTTGACGACTGCCAGGGGAGAAGTTCTGACGCTGGAGACCATTTAAGTATCAACCACCTGCCTTCCTCCATCCTTCTAAAGGTTAGAGTTCATAAAGAGTTATGTTGCCTTTTTATTTAAAGATTTCTCTTCCAAAAAAGATGCTAAAATATTAAGCCAAAGCCTTGCTGCGTTCTTTTTTCACAAATGAGCCACAGCATCTGAATTGTTCCTGAATGGCTTGTCTTATGTGCATTCCTGTTTATCTTCCCTTGCATCCTCTCAGGTGCTCTCCCACTTGACGGTGAAGGAGCGCTGCCTGTGTGCCTCCCTGGTCTGTAAGTACTGGAGGGACCTCTGCTTGGATTTCCAGTTCTGGAAGCAAATCGACCTCAGTGGCCTACAACAAGTAAGCACACAGGGCAGTGCATGTTTTATCTGGGACTCTATTGACTTTAGGAAGTTTTCTAAGTTCATTAGAGTCGTTTACTTTTCACATTTGAGAAATTTAGTAGATTTTTTTTAGCTCTGGCTTAGACTGGCTGAGCAGGAGAGGCTACAGTGTCTTACCTACAGAAAGAACAACTTCTGAGATAAAAGCTGAATACTTCTGTAACTTTTCCTTAACCTTCATAGCGAGGAAAGTTTATTTTAGTTTCCTCTGACCTTCGTCTCCCCTTGTGTTATCGTGTTCCTCAGGTGAACGATGATCTGCTGGTGAAAATAGCTTCTCGGAGGCAGAATGTGACAGAGATTAACATCTCAGATTGCAGAGGGGTCCATGACCATGGGGTGTCCTCCCTGGCCTCTCACTGTCCCGGCCTGCAGAAGTACACAGCATATCGCTGCAAGCAGCTGGGTGACATGTCCCTGTCAGCCCTGGCCACACACTGCCCTCTGCTGGTGAAGGTGCACGTGGGCAACCAGGACAAATTAACCGATGATGCACTAAAAAAGGTGAGCGTTACAAACCTGGATGGAGACTTTGCTTGTCTGTGATACACCTGTCTCATATAAAATTTTTTATTGCCAATTGAAAACTGAAGTAAAAATCCAATAAAAATGCTTCAGGTGAAGTTTTCCTGTATTTTAATTCCACATACACTCACTGATATCCTGTCTGCCTCCAGCTGGGAGAGCACTGCAGCGAGCTGAAGGACATCCACTTGGGTCAGTGCTACAGTATCACAGATGAGGGCATGGTGGCCTTGGCTCGAGGATGTCAGAAACTGCAGAGACTCTATTTACAAGAGAACAAACAGGTCGGTTCAACACCTCTGGTTATATATTCAGTGTTGTGATTTTTCTCGCTGCTTTGCCTCAGGGTCTCTGCTCACCCCAAAGTGTTTGTGTGTCTCTGTTTGGCAATTTGAAAAATCTTCAAGGGTGCCTTCATCTCGTATAGGCTCTCCATAGGAGCTCTTTCCAGCTTTATACTACCATCACCCAGGGGCTATAAGAATATGGCAGAGTGGTGTGGCCCTGTCGCTTGCCTTTTTTAATAGGCTAAGAATTCATGTACGATTTCAGCTCAAGACCTCCACCAGCTGTAAGCTTTGAATCTGTTGTTTTAGAAAACTGGTAAATCTACTCCTCTTCACTCACTCTTGCTTTGCCAGACATATGTATACAGCTGTCATAAGTGCATCAAACTGCATCATAGTTCATGGTACACGTGCTATGTTGTAAACAGCGTGTACAGATTGCAATCCTTGAAGAGTAAAAAGAAAGATCTTCTTCACTCAATTAACAACTCAGGGTTAGAAAATTTCCACCGGTTATTTTTTTCCCTTTGTGCATTAAACCTTTAGAGAATATTCATTGAAACAACTGTAAGTCGTTAATGTCTGCATGGAAATATGTGGCTCATATTAACACCATGTTTATACACATGTTTGCAGACTAATTCCCTCAATGAGTTTAATGGCTAATCTCATTATCACAGCCTGTTTTTATTTTATACGTCTTCACAGTCATGACCTCAGAAAACTCAGCTGCCCTTTTTCACTTTTTTTCCTTCCCACTAAACTTCTGGCAGGTACAAACGAAAATGACTCAAAACCACAACTAGATGTCACTGTTTTCCACTTTCTGAAAACCGTCTCCCAGCTGCTTTCTTTTTGCAAACCACAGCTTGTTGATGCTAATGCTGAGTTGTGCATTTTTCCACCAAGTCCCGAACCACACATCCTCTTCAACTGTCTTGGTCACTTAGTGGTGGGTCCTGATACAGAGCGAGAGCACAAGTTTGGCTCATCTGTCTGTGACCCCCTGTTATTTAGATCTTCCTTTTCTCACTAACACTTTGTCTCTTTTCCGCTCCTCATATTTCTTTGCGCTCTGTGAGTAATCATGACCTTGATAAATTAGTCCACTTAAGGTAAGTTTGTTAAAACCCTATTTATCAACTAAATAGTGTATGAAATTGGCATTTTGTCACAAGGTGAGAAATTAATATTGCCGCTGATAACATTTTAGCGCAGCAGTATCATTTCAGTAATTTTTCCGAGGTGAGATCACAGCAGTTATTATAGCTCGCTGTCATTAGTGTGGAGAGAAACTGCCCGAGCCTATATGGGAGTTGTTATGTCTAGGAGCTGTGGTTGCTTGGCCTAAAATTGTCATTAAGTTTGCCAGAAAGTGAGTCATGCCAGAAACACTTAAATGCTGTTTCTCAGAGCGCATTTTCTCCTCTCTCTCTCTCTCTCTCTCTCTCTCTCTCTCTCTCTCTCTCTCGCTCTCATGGCTTGAAAAACTCTCTCCTTCAGCTTCTCAGGAAAAAAGACTTAATTTAGTTGCTTTGAACTAAAGTGGTTATATTTACAATTTGCAAATCACCTTGGCAGAACGGGTTGGCACTGAGGGTTCAAAAATGTGACTAAACACATAATGTTGTTTTTCACCTCCGCTCAAGAGGTCATGGTTTCACCCCTGTCCTTTTCTCTGTTGGTTGGTTTGTATGTTTATTTGTTAGTAAACAAGATTCCACAAAAACTACTGGATGGATTATCATCACATGTGTGGATCCGGTTCCGGGGGTTGGTTTTTTCACAGTGGGTTTTCAGAATTGTTCATTCCCTGGAAATAATTCATATATATCTTGTTGAAAAAGACATACTAAGTGAACTGATATCTATGAGTATGTGCATTTGTTTCATCTTGGTTGAATAGAGAGCACTGTTGGGCCTTGGTGGAGGTACATGTCCTTTCAGTTTCTATTTATATTTTCTACTCATTTAGTCATCAAATGATACAGGGTATTTGACTTTCATGGAGTAATTATAAATATTATATCACATGCTGTATATATAATAGGTGATTACACCTCTTAAACTGTGAGGATCTATCTCCGCTGTTATTTCATTACATTAATGTGAAATGCATCCTCTCCTCTCCTCTCCTCTCCTCTCCTCTCCTCACCTCTCCTCTCCTCACCTCTCCTCTCCTCTGCTCTCCTCTCTGCGGTAAAGGGATCCTGTCTTTGTCTTGCCTAATCAATCACAGATGAGGATGAGCCTTTCACTCACTCTGATCTGCCCCTCTCTTTCTTCTCCTCCTCTGAAATTGAATAATTGAATCGCTGCGGGATGTTTCTGTGTGGTCTTTCACTTTTTCTTTGCCATGTGCACACCCACATACATGTTTTCTGTTTTTTTCCTAGCCTTCTTCTTGTCGTGGTTGTGGTTTCAGTTCCATGCTGGAGGGACATTTTTCTCTTTGTTAAGTTCATATCCTGCTCTGTAGATGGTTAAACAGCTTTTTTGGAGGGAAGGGAGATCACTTCCTCTAAATAAGCTTGTGTTGCCTTGAGGACATTTTTAAACACTACTAGCACTAATAATATTAGTCGTAAGTCTGCTAATGTTGCTCTGTCAGTATCCCATAAGCCACACAATCATGGTTGTTAGTTCACAGAGGAAAAGTCTGTGAAGGTTTTGGAGCCTTAAAGAGCTGTGGAGATTTGTAGGTTGTTCTGCAATGATACAAAATGGCGAAATTCATATTACATTCATTTTCCTTCAATTGTAGAAGAAGGCATTTCAGGACGACAAATAAATTATCGTCAAAATTATAATCCAGAACCGCTAACAGATGTTTAATTGGCTGTTGCCGCAGCTACGTGAGCCTAGGTTCGCTATGAGTTAGCTAAATTATATGAATATGATTTTTCATGAATTTTATGTGATTCCATATTAAGTCTGATACCTAAAATGCAAGGAAATATCTTTGAGAAAAATATATTTTATATATATATTTTTTTCCGTCCATGCTCCATCCACTAACATAGAGGAGGTGAGGATCATGACCTATAATGCAGCCAGCCACCAGGTGGCGAGCAAGATGCTTTTGTTATATTCATTCTATGATCAATATAAACCAGTTTATTTTATCAAATGAACGGTAAAAGTTGCTGATGCGTTCCCGAAAATGTTCCTAACTCTGACTAGCATCGTGAAATTTGGTTTACAGGTGACAAATTGAAGTTTTCCCTTTCATTGCCTGTTAGCCTGGAGCTAAATCAGCCCAGGGCTATAGTTAACCCTGGGCCAAGAGTGGGTTGCTGGGAGAGGCCAGTGACTGTTGTCTCTGGATCCCACTGCTTTTGACATCTACCCTGCATTCTTTACTGGCGTTCATTCACTATTTATGCCACCGTTGGTTATATTACACCAGTTGCCTTTCAAGTCTTGTTTTCATCTTCTGAAGTGTTTTTTTTCCTCATTCCCCCCCTTCATTCATATTCTGTTCTGTTGCACCACCTCGAAGAGTGAAGGCTCTGAGAATAGCAAATTCCCCTTTTCCTCACCTCACTCCTATTTGCCGTAGGGTGAGGGAGACTCACTCCTGAAAGTATAACTCTGTGTTCTGTCAGTTTCACAGACCTACTGCTGGACGAATTATAAGCTCTTGTCACCCATCTTTTCCTCTTAGTAACTTTCTTTTCAGTTAAACGCACATCGCGGTCTGCAAACATTTTTGCGAGTGAAGCACTTTTCCTCTCTCTTATAAAAAAAACTTTATCTGCTCTCCTGTCTTGTTAAAATCAAAGAGTGTGCACTTAATTTTCCTGCAGGGTGATGGAAAGATCCTTCCTCTGGCTCATCTCGAAGACATTATGTCTGCCAGCAGACTCTCTCTCTCTCACACACACACATACACAAACTCACTCACACACACGCCGAGGCTCTGATTATTTACAGTTTTAATTAGTCCAAAATGTGGAAATGTAAGTGGAACTGGAGAGATGACCTAACATAGATTAGCATGTGCCCTCAATTTAGGTGTAATTACCACTCTGCATGTACAATCAGAGCTCCTCTCCCAAGCTTTCACCAAGTTCTCCAGCTCTCTCTCACCGAGGCGTCTGGAACGGAGGGGACGTGACTGTGGCACCCTGAGAAAGACGAACTGTCAAGGAGAGTGGTGTCTTTTGGCCGCTGGTCAGTGAGGGACGTCTCATCTTCTAATCGGATTGGTCTGTCTAGCTCATGCCCGGCCCAATCAGACGTAATCGCAGATTAAATTGTATATTGACATGAGCAGATTTAATTTGCCGGATTAGAGGGAGAGCAAAGGCAAAGGAAGTGATAATGATAGATGTCAAGTTATTATGGGATAGACCTTTTGACATGACTGACACACACACACACACACACACACACACACTCACACTCACACTCACACTCACACTCACACACACACACCTAGTTAAAACGCAGACACTGTAGCGACACACACACATGGGAGCAACTGAGCTGAATAGCTGCCAGCTGCACTGGAATCTCCTCTGGAAATTTTGTTCACATACTTGACTGTAATTAGAGATAAACAGAACCACACTGACCAGCCACACAAACATACAACTACACACACACACACACACACACACACGCACACACAAAATACCACAGTGCATTGTCCATCGTCTTTTCACAATCTCCCCCAATTCCCCCATGGTCTTTAGAAAGATTTTTCACGATGTTGAATGTCAGTTGTTGCACAGTTTATTCAGTATAACTGCTAATGGCAGTGGATTATGTTTGTCAGAGTGAGGGGAAAATCTCTGCTCCACAATTTCCATAATTTCCACCACACTTTCATATTATCAGGTCGTTTCTTCAGTTGTTTCTCTCTCTCTCTTTTTTGTGTCTGTCTCTGTGGATTTGAGAAGTTGACTTATGTAGATAAGGAAGAAATGGAATTTACAGGCTAGAGCTCTCGAGATATTTTCTGTTTATTTGTCTGCTAATTGTATGTCATGCTAAATCAAATAATCTTAAGGCATTTTCCTCTCTCCTGCTTTTCCATGTTTTAAATCATTATATATCCTTCATAATCTTTAAATCCCTTCTTATCCCCCTTGTCCCAGCTCTTTGTGTTTCACTGTATTTCCCTGGTTTTGTTGTAATTTTCCTCATCTTTCATTTTTTTCTCCTTCTAGTTTAGTTAAAAATAACATCTGACATGACGGTCAAGACCTTGTTAACAGCTGAGATACATATTTGATTAACCATTTACTCACTCGACCACTAGTAGTGCTACAGAGCAAAGTTTTTATGATCGGGTCCTTGATTTGTTGCACAGTGGGGTGGGATTTCAATCCATCAACAAAGTCAGTGAAAACTACTAAGTTATTAAACATGGCTGTAAGCAATGCAGAATTTGGCATATTTCAAAAACTGGCTGTGTTATGAGGAAGGAAATAAACCCAATGCCGGCCGGTAGATGCTGCATTTTGTCTAAAGTAAAAATTTGATAAGAACTTATCTCTGTTCAAAAGATAAGTCCACCAGAAATGTCTTGAGCAAAACCCCAAAAATAATTCACTCCACCTTCTTATTTGCATATTATTTATTTTTCTAAGATAAGAAAATATATATATTTGTGGAGCTTAACCGTCTGTTCTTGAATTTGATAACAACAGTCTGTTGATGTGACCCACATTCTTGTTTTGGAGCTTTTGAAATAATTCAACTGAGCAACACTTCAACCTCTGATGAAGAACAGGTGATATGGATGAAAGCTCCAGAGCGAGCTTAGGTTGTTCAGTCAACCTAATACCTTTGGTATGTGGAGATTTGTCCAGACAAAACAAGGTCTTTGAAAGTTATCCTGGACTTTGAGAAATTGACATCAGCACTTTTAACAGTTGAATGGAATTTTATAATCATTTGTTTGATTTTCATCAAACAAGGATCGGCAGATTATTAAAAACAATCCTCAGTTGTGTTTATCTCATTAGAATCGGGACATGAGTGTATATTTTGTGTAGTGATAAACTTTGTTTTTGCATCAACTCTTTCAAACTTTTGCTCTCACCTTTACCTCTGGTTACATTCTCACGGTGTAGTCGAAGCTAACAGCACCTTCTTCTCTCCGATATCCTCCTCTTCAGTGCTCTTTTGAAGAGTCTCCGCATCGATCCCTGTCCCCAAAATGCTTCTTCGTGTGTGTGTCAGGGCTCGTTGCTGATCGGCCTTTGCCTGAAGTGTAATCAGATGCATTAATGAGCACTGACTTTCGCTTGGACAGCCGGCTGCACTCAGACACAGAAATCGTCAATAAGTTCCCTCCGCCGTCTGCCCCAGAACAAAGCCAGTTTTAAAGGGGAAGAGAAGGAAAGCCACGTTTCACCTTGCTACAAGCTTTTCCATTCAACGTAAGTTTACCCTGAGAGAAATAGATTCAGCATGTGGCATTTCTTCCCCTGACTCCATCAATAACACAAGTGAAACTGCTTTTTGAAAAAGAAGTCAAAGGCCTTGCCGTCTTCGATTCCTTGAGTGGCTCATGGAGATGCTGAGAGGGGATAACACTTGAGAAATGGGACAGCCAGCACCAGTGGACTCCCTGTTGCTTAACAGTGACACAATGCCAAAACCGACAAGGGTTATGCCAAAGTCAAATATCTTTGTTTGCCTGGACAAAAATGGAGAGTGGTAGAAGTAGTGTTGGGGTTTTCTGTTGGAAAAACCTCCATTTCTCTTGGCTGAGTTGAAAATAGAAGAACTGGTGGTAGTGGTGTTTTTTTTAATGCTCCAGAAGAAAGATTCAAAACTTTATTGCCATGAACAAAGAGAAAACGTTGAGCTGCAGAATCAAAAATATTAGTTTGTAACGTTAAACATAATGTGAATGATTTAATGATATATGGACTTTGGAAAGTTATTGGCAGGAATTTTCTTATTAATAGTAGCAGCAGTTGATGCAGTAGTATATTATGTTTACAGAAGTCCTGATGTGATGGAACTCTGACATTCTTCTATGCATACTGTTAAAAATTCTTTCAGAGTTGGATGTATCTTTTATTAAATGCATTCACAACTGGTTCATAAGTTGCACGGATAGGAATGCTGCCTCAAGCAAGAAGGTTTGAATCCCAGTTCCCACTTCCTGGTTCAGCCGGGGTCTGTCTCCATGAAGTTTGTATTTTCTGTGTGTTTTATGCTGGTATTTTTCTGGATACTTCCTCCCACAGTCAGACAATTAAGTTAGGATAATTAGAGACTCTGAATTAACCAAAGTGGCATGTCACAGTGAATTGATGTATGTCGGGCCAGTGATGCGCTGGTGACCCGTCCAGGGTGTATGGGATTGGCTCCCACCTCCACACGACCCTTAAAGCATAAGCTGTACTGATAATGGATATTCATGTGCCTTGTTGTTATTATTGCCCCTCTAGTATTCAATGCATGGGTATTACAGCTTTCAGTATGTCTGTACCTATTGCAGAACTTTGACAGGAGGATGTGTCATCCTCTGTCTTGATTGTTTTAAAATGTAAAGAACCAAATGCAGTGTCTTCCAATTTCCTCTCTAACATTACTGACTAAACACAGTTATTACTGTCCAAGTCCTAAAAAGTCCCATTATCAGTTATTCCAAACAAATCCCTGATGATTACTTTCAGCGAGTGAAATCAAGAATTGTTTAAATTGTGTGGAAGTAAAACAAACCGAGGGAAATGTTAGTTTAATTCCAGAATGATGAATAAGAAATGGTCAATTGCATTTTTGACGGATGCACTTTACATTATTGCATTTGTTCCCTCGCGGTGTTAGACATTATCGCCAAACATGATTTATTTTCCTTTTTTTGTCCCTCAAGGTTTTTTTCAATCACAAAAATGTTTTCAGTGGTATAAATACACAAATAATACAATCTAAAATGCTGAATATTTTTTTTATCCATCTGAATGGAAATTTCTTTTGGGTTGTTACTAATTGCCTCTTGAGGGTTTAATATTGTACCATGTATTGAAATAGAATGTACAGTACAGTTCCAGTGCTCTTATTTGCTGTTCATGGTTTTCACCTGCAGAGGGTGTCGTAGGATTGACTAAAAGCAAACAAGCAGACAAATGAAGCTAAGCGTGTCTCTACTTGGACATAAAAGATCCCATGGCGTTTGTAAAAACCTATGTATAATAATATTTGAGTCACACAGTTTTGGGTTTCCTCTGTCGTGGTTTATGTTACTGCGACAGGTTGTACAGAGGCACATTCACAGGAAGTCATTTGGACCAGAATTATCTTTTCTAACCAGTTGACATTAAGGCTTTAATATTTCTTTGCACAAATATAGTTGTGCAAAATTGCTGCCTGCTGTTTGTACCTCAGGTCCTCTCAGTGACGTGTGGTTTATGTTAGAATTTGAATACTTTTGAAATGAAAATAAGCATCTCTCTGCTCTAGCCAGAAACTGAATGGCCTTCCGCAGCGTTGATACTACAAAAGCCATAATCTCTCAGCAGCTGTACATGCAGCAGCACATGACGTTATCAAGCATTCGCCCACAGCTACCAGACGACCAGGAAAAGCACTGAAGAATGTTAATGTTAATGTGACTTCCTTTTCTTTTTCTGTCTCTGTTCTTGGCTTTTACTGCCCGAGCACACGGAGGGACGACAGCCTGACATGGGGATAAAGCCGAGATGAAACCCCACGTTTTTCTTTCCTTGCTTGAAACCCTTCCTGCCTACTGGGTGGAGAGTGTGAAGGTTTTGCAAAATTTATCCCGCCTTCCGGCTCTTAACACACTGCTTTTAGACTATTTTTTTTTCTAAAGCTGAGAGTTTGTGGTAAAATGGAATAAATAAGAACTTTATACTTTTAAAGTTTAAATGAAACAAGAAAATATGAGGGAACAAAGCGGAATGATTAGTCAATTCCTTCCATTAGTCGATTAACCGACTATTATTACAATCAGTTTAATTTCAAGCAAACAATGTCAATCTTTCCCTTGTCCGGCTTCTCAATACTTTATTTTGGGTATTTCTTGGTGAATATTTTACAGACAGAACTAGAGTTGCAACAAAATAACTGATTGGTTGATTGAAATGAATCATCAACTGCTTCAATAACCGATTAATGATCAATAATTTGCTGGTTTTCCTAATCTTATGCTCTATATTTTGTCACTGTTCTTAAATGTGTCACTAATCGATATTTTAATCGAGGAAAGAATTTGTATATTAATCGACATTGACAATAAAGACTTTAGCTGCAGCAGCAGATGCACTGAATAATAAACCAACTATTAAAACGATCAATGATTTAATCGAATATGAAAGTGATGTGTCCCTTCCTCTGTTTTCCTTCAGTTGAGCCATTCATGACCAAACGTGAATTATTAAACTCCTTAAAATTCAATTACAGCTTCTCTGAATTTGACATTTTTGCTCGTTCATCGCCTCCGGTTGCCAGCAGCGACCTGAAAAGGTTTTGGCAACACAATACAGCCAGAAACTTTTCCACAGTTTGCTTTTGCCAAAAAAGAAGAAGAAAGAATTGGCGCAGTTTTCAATTCTCCGAGGGCCAGTGGCGGGCTCTGACCTGGCCTGTGTTTAAATTGCTTAAGAGGCCTTGTGTTTATCCACCTCCAGACAGCAGTGGCTCCTGACACCCAGCCAGGGACGTCACTATGATTCATGGCCCTTTCCGACACCTCGCTCACGCCTATACTCTTCTTAATCTCTTTGCGCTCTCCTTCTCTCTCTCTCCCTCTTCCTCTCTCTGATGAGTTTTCCTTTTGTTTGAGAAGGGCAGGGATGATGTCATCATTTAAAGAGGGAGCCAGGACGGAGGCTTCGTCTCTCGCCCAGCGGACCGCTCTGTACGTATCATGATGAATGGCCCTCCTCGGGGATTCACTTCTCTCCCGCTCGGTGGAGAAAAGACGCAAGTGTAAAACAGAGGAGGATTGAGAGAGAGAGTCTACCTGTCTTCTGCCTGTCATCTTTTCACACCCATGGTCCCACTACTCATCCCATCACTCTCCTCCGCTCTCAAACAAGCCATATCCTCCCTCTCTTTTCCCCTCCCCTCCCTCTGTCACCCTCTCCTCCCGCTGCCTCTGTCTCTAATTTGACTTCATTAGTGATGACTGAGGTGTGCGCCTGCGTGAATGTCTATGTGTTGTGCGTCTGTTTGTGTGCGTGACCCATCCCCTCCTCAACAGTGTCCCCCCTTCAACAGACACCACCCTTCTGCCTCCCATCCTGTAATGCATCGGGGGCCGGTGATGGCAGCAGCGGCTCAATACTCGGGGTAATGAATGTGTTTAATAAGCACAGTGGGTCGATGGGCTTAATGAAGGTGTGACAGAGGATGGGGCTGGAGAATGCCGCTGGAACCAGACTCTAACGAGCCTCTGGGGTTAACGAGGTCACGCCCTAATCGGGATTCCCTCACCTGCACAGCTCCTGTCCGTCTCTCGCTCACTTTGTAGGCGCTGCTCCACCTCTCACGTGCAGCCTCTTGTTTTTCTTCTACCTTTTTTGTACATTTTCTGCCTGCATTGGACAGGAAGGTAGAGGAGTGACATTCAGTTAAGGGTCTTGTTTGCAGGGAACTGGGCACTTGCTGCTCATATGCTATTTTCTCTGACCATTCAGCCATCAGGTCGTCCCGGCCTCTTCCTTTTCTCTGTTCCTGCTCAGTACTGAACATGTTTGTCCCTCTGCTGGTTTGTCTTTGAGATGTTTTTATTCCTCTCCATCTCTTGCTCTCGCGGTCTCTACATTGTTTCCCTCTGTCTTCTCATTGAATTTTTAATTATATCTTTCCATCCACCGCTCTTGTTTGGCCGCCTGTTGGCCTTGCTGCAGCGGGTCCATCTTTTCAAGGACGACCTGGCTTAGCAATGCGGCCTAAAAAATTCACTGAAGTAGTGCAAGCCATTTCCCCCCCCCCCCTTCCTGGAAGTGGGTTTCTAAGAGGCTTGCTGGGCTATTTCTGGAGGCCTGTAGCCTTCATTGTAGCGGGTCCTGACGTCAGAAAACCTTTCTGTTCCGAAGAATGACAGCTGCACTTCACGCTGCTCCATTTTGAGAGAGAAAAGTGGACTGATACTTATGAGTAATGTGTAATTTGGTGCAGATGCAAATAAAAATCCAGATCTAGTGAATGTAAAAGTGGTTTCATATGGAGACTGCAGAACCTGATTGCTGATCTACTTCTGAAACTGTTGTCTACACCGCAGCTTTTTAAATGTGGCTTTAGGTCTTCAAAGATTCAGGTTTCTACATCTTCATCAGACTCCAAATCTATTAAAACTCTACTAATCAGGAGCTTATTGATTAACGATTCGACTTTACAATGTCAGAGTTGGTAGATGCTCGTCATTCCAGCCAAGGTTCGTAGTTGTGAAGCTATAAACAGCCAATGTTTGATCTTTTTACTTCATAACTGACCAAAGCAATTTATCAAGTTTTATCAAAGCTGCTGCACCTTTAAAAAGGTTTTTAATTATTTTTGAATCCCCACAATTTATGTCTGGAATGTTTAATGTATCCTCAACAAAAACAAAACAAAGACCATGTATAAAAGTATTGAAAAAGCAGCCGAAAGGTTTGAATCACACTCTCCTCTGTTTCAAGTCCTGGCATCTTTTGAATGTTTCCAAATAAAAGCGCAAACCTTATAATAACTTGAGGGAAAAATTAAGAATTAGATTGTTTAATCACACACTTGTCTACACAGCATCACCTGCTTGGATTGACTTTCACCACTAATCCAAACAGAGTAGTATTGTCGTCCGCCTGTTGAAGCAGTATCTGATCCGTACATTCTATTCGACTGTTCCTTTGTTTCTACACCTTCTTTCTATAATCTGATGAAAAGGCCTGAACAAAAAGTGTTGTGTCTTCATCACTTTTTCATGTCCACCAATAGGGGATTTCTTTTTCCTAACATATTCCACTTTCTGCTCACTTTCACCTTCGCTTATATTTTCTTTTACCTCATGTTTTCCCCACTTGTCTCTTCAGGGTTGAAGAGTTCTCACAGTAAAAGCTTATGTGATGTGTTTCAGAACATTTCAAGCAATTGTATCTGTATGGTGAGAATTTCTGATGCACACAGTCCCACCCCGCAGCTGTAACAACATTCTCCCACTTATCGAGAGTGTTATTATAATTGAAGTCAATACTTTTAAATTCTACTCCAGGTTCCCCCCCCCCCCACACACACACACTCTCAGTTGCCATCAGTCCAACACCCACTCCTGTCTTTGAAAAGCAGCCATTAGTCTCCCGCTTCCTCTCAATCCAGCACCAGTATGTCACCAGTGGAAAAGTGTGACTTCCTGAACCTCACATTTCTTCGCCTTGCGTTGCCAGAGTGCAACACCGTTATGAGATATAGCTTCGAGACAAGCAATCGATTAATGGTGCACTTAGCCCGGCTAATTAACAGCTATGTAGAAGTGGAGAAAGCATCAGGCGGCATCAAGGAGGTTGTTTCCCCATCGCCAAGACCCCAGATAACCTTCGAGGCATAGATCACTTTACAGCATGGTTTACATCACAGGGTCGGCGGGCCCAGCAGCTTCATAGACACCTTGCACATTGCTCCTGGTCAACTTTATCACTACGAAGGATAGCGTAGGTCGTAAAGGTGAACACGAGTTCGATTGACATGGCTGCTGCTGCAATGAAAACACATTTAGTCTCTTCAGGACAAGCTTTAAGCCGTTTTCAGGCATGAACTCCGGAGGATTGTACGCACAGTGAATATCAGAACGTGTGGGGCTCCTCTCTTTGGATTCTTTTTGTTTCAGGTGTGTGTCAGTTGTGTGTTAGAAACGTCATCGACATGCCAACTCGCTCGCAGTGATTCCTCTGGAGGTTCTCCTGCTGTTTTCTCACACAGACATTTTTACTAGGGGGCTGGCAGGAGAAACTTTGGAGAAGATCCGGAACCTCTGACTTACATCTTTGCGTTCTCACATACAGCCCCTCTGGAGAATGAGCGGAGTTTATTAAATGTGTGAAAGCAGTTTTAGAAGCTGGCTTTGAGTAACCTGATGACACCTTTTTATGAAGATTGTCAGGCCTAGTTTATAACAAATTAGTTGTTACTTTCCCCTTGTTTTTGTCTCCTTTCCTCCTGTCATTCAACCTCTTTCTCTCCTTTGAGGGCGAAAACAACACGAGCAGCAGCCTTCATTGTCACCCGTCACTCCAAGTCTCATTCTCCCCCTAAATCTTCCCCTCCCCTCACTCCGCTCCTCATTTCCTGTCTGATCCACCTCTGCTGTAGAATTGGGCTCAGCTAAATTAGCTCTCAATTAAAAGCGAATTTGGTGAAAATGAGCGTGCACCAGAGGGTACAGATAAAAGGGAAGGCAGAGCTGAAAGGGCCGCCGGGCTGCCTGACTCGCTGTCTGTCTGTCTGTCTGTCTGTCTGTCTGGTGGTGCGGTACTTGGCTGCGTTGTGTATTTTGGGGCATGCAAAGTAAATTATGTGTGTGTGTGTGTGTGTTGGAGAGTGAGGACAGCTGATTTGCATTTAGATAAATCCCTGTGGATGTGTGGTTGTCATTGAGATGCAGAGGTCTGAATCCAGTGGCCCCCTGCTAGTGCACCTACTCCCTGCAGGGCTGGATGTGTGTGTTAATGTGTGCGTGAGAGAGAGAGATGTTAGCATGGAGCACTACCTGGAGCATTTGCCCCGCTTTCCTAGCAGGAAGAGAAATACGAGCCATTACTGGTAACATGGTGTTCACATGCATTGTTTCTGTAATACATTTATGACTGACCTTTCAATACCTGCACCGGACTAAAATTATGACTAATGAGAAGTGACTGCACACAACTGGCACACACCGCATCCCTATTAACTGTGTGTTAGAAAGTAAAGAACTTCTGAGGGTGTCACTGTTCAGTTTTCACATCTGTCCTTCATCACGTACAATTAAAAGAGACTCTCATGTTCTGAAAAACTGGGCAATGGGTGGTAGGCAGTGTCCAGAGGCCGACAGCTTTCATTAGTTCATCCTGATCTTATAAGCGTTTTTCCTGCTGCTATAGCCCGGCTTCAAATTGTCACCAGTAATTTATTTAGTGTATTCTCTGGTGGGAGTTCATGTTTAATGTATTTCCAGCCCCTTAAACTTGTGTGGTGACGCCTGATGCCTGATTCTACACGTGGAGGCTTCTGGTTTTCACTCATCACGGTGAACAACTAACTTAAATTAAAGATGAGTCAAACCCTGAGTCAAACCTTTTGGGGAAGGGCTCAGATGATGGAGTTGGTTTTATGTTTGCAGGAGAACATTGTGCACAGAGCCCGATATGTTGGATATATCGGCCGATATATTTAACCCTTCACAGACTAAGCTATTTTTATTAGAACAAACCTGATATTGAGAAAAGATGATGCAGAAAGAAAAATGTGCATTTAAGTGGAAATATGTTTATTTAAGTATATTTATATTTCCTATTTAAATGTATGGTTAAACTGTCAAATATTAAGCCTCAGTAACATATATATCACCATTGGAAATTCTTTACCTAACTCTTTTCGGCACTTCTCCCCAAAAACTCCATATCAGTCGGCCTCTAATTGATTTGGATAAAATCAGAGCAGACCACTGATTGGTGTTTGAGTAGACGCCATTTTGACAAAACGTCATGCCATCAAGCACGGGAACACTTGTCGATGCCGTGCTTGTGCCAGGTGGTGCGGTTTGGTGCGGTTTGGTGCTTCAGGCCTGTCGGTGGATTGGCAGAGGAGGGGGGGAGACAGGCGGCTTGCTGTTGACTGACAGTCGGGGATGAGTGTGGGCAGATGGCCTGTGGTGGCAGTAAATATGAAGCCTGTGTGACAGGTGAAGGTCAGTGTGGGAGGTAGAGGAGCAGCTGAGCCCGGTGCGAGCGTGATGTGCTCTCTGTGTGTTTGTGTGCTTGTAAAGCAGCGAGCACATGGCCGTGAGTCTTGGTTTTGGGGTCTTTTTGTGTGTGTGTGTGAGTGTGAGACCTTTTTCCTTTCACATTATTAAAGCTGGTGGCCTCAGCACTCATTTTATCTAAAGCCAATACATCATACCTTTGCTCCAGCCTGGCTCTGGTACACCTGAAACAATTTTGAGCCTCAGTCTGGGATTGGTCTACAGCCCCAGTTGTGCCCAAACCTTCACAGTGTACAAATAATAGCAGTGATAGGTGGCAATATTATTTCTATAAATTCTCAAACATTCTCATAAGATATGTCCCAGTGCTGCAGCTGTCAGTCAATGATTGGATTAGTCAGTCAATATACAATTAATTGGCAACCATTTTGATGAGAGTCCCATCCTCAGACATGGAGGAGACAGAGTTAATAACCTGTACTGAGGACGTGATTATCAACTTTTCCAGTTTTACAATTTGCAGAATGTTGCAAATGCTCCCTCATATTCCATGAGCCACTTTTTATCCCAGCAACTATACAGGTTTTTCAACGTTGCAGAGTTCTTGTCTTTTTTTTTTATACTCTTGGCTTCTCTGAACTGTATTGATAGAAATGTTAATCTTGAGATGATAACCTCCTCTCTGACTGCGTCTGTGCACAGAGGCAAATGGTATTTAGGAAATACTTTGCTCTGCCTCCTCTTCTACTGTACCTCCCTCCATTGATCTCGCTCTCTTCCTCTGTAAATCCCTCTCTCTTTCTTGTATAATCCATTGTGATGTTCCCATGTCTGCTGGAGTCGTGCCAGAGAAGCATGGGATTACTGCAGGCGACACACACACACACACACACACACACACACACACACACACACACACACACACACACACACACACATATACTTTCACATTTCTCCATCCTGTGTGTGGGGCGCCACAGGAATGTGCAGAGGGGCGTCCTTGTTGACTGTAAAGGGGCGATCTGGACTCAAGGGAACCTTCTGCTTGGCACTGGGTCAGGGAAACCGTCCTTCCTCTCTCTGCAGAGTTAAGGGAAGATTGTTTGAGAATCCTGGCCTTCTTAGTCACTTTCTCACACTCCTGTTTTGAAGTCTGACTGAGCAAAATAAATGAATTGTTGAATGAAGTGAAACAGTTTGGATAGATAAAAAAGGAAAGAGCTGGGAGAATATTAAAAGCAGAGGAGTGGATATCAGTCAGCTGCATGCTTCTCAGTTTGTAAAGTGCCTCAAAATGGTAATTAAGAGGTTTTGGTTGACAATTTTGTCTATTTGAATCATCTGATTTTCACATGATCTGCATCTTCTATTATTCATTGCCATTGACCAGAAGGTTGGTGGTTTGATCCCCGGCTCTTCCATTCTGCCAGCAGTGTGGGATTGGTGTGTGACAGAAAAATCAGATAGAGGGGCTGTATGTGTGTGAATGCGACTTGTTACTTGTACTGTAGAGTGCTCTGAGTGGTCGATAAGACTAAGAAAGTGCTGTATTAATACAGTCCATTTACCATGGGCTGAATTCGTGGAACACATTTTTCAACGCCTAATCAATCATACCCAGTTTCCACCTCACAGAGCAGACACATGATCTCTCCCCATTTTCAAAGAGCAGGTGTGGCGTGGTCGAGTCCATTGTGACTTGGTTCGTTTTCTGCTCTACTAGCCTGGTTTGGCAACAGGAGGCAGCCACATGCCTCCTCTGATCCACGTGTAGTTTGGATTCCTTTCCCCTGTCAGATAGGAGCTCTTCAGGGTCTCTCTATGTGAAGATGTTCAGGTTATCCTCTCTCGATGCTGCTGGGGCCCATCAGATCCTTAATGCTACTTTCTGAATGGTATAGAAACTGCAAACATTCATTTGAAGGGATGACTCAAGCTGTATATGATACGAGAGTTGACGTTGTAAGGGTGAAAAATTTAGAACAGACACCACATTTGCCGCATCCAGTTTTGTTTTGTTTTTCAGGCGCTTCCAACTTATTAATCAGCAAGTTGAAAATATTGAGTTTTTAGTTATTACTGTACACATAATTATGAATAACAACGTTAATGCAAAGTCCGTTTACAGGCTGGAAAATTAGAATATTTCTGACTCAGTAATCTGTCAGTTTTAGCATGAAAATGGCATCGGGCTACACTTTTTCATTACACTTTAATTGGTGTGCAAAATAACAGCAGGAGCAAAAAACCTGCAGGACTGGTGACTTTTTCTCTACTGGATGCAGTGAACTAAATAAAGGTTTATTTTAAAGAGCTACTGACAGAAGTAGTTAGAAAAAAGTACAGAAGTTTAAAAGTGGAAAGTTGTTTACTTTAGAAATACGAGACAAACTTCAAAAAGTTTCTCTCTTTTTTCCTCGGTAGTGTTATTATCCAGATCACAAGCGACTGCCATCTTGCATTGCTCACAAACTTTAGATCTGATCACACTTGAAGGAAGTCATTATTCTATCTAGAGTAACTCACCTTGCTTAATACGTCGCCTCTTCACTGTGTGATTAAAATTCAGTGGGCTAACATTAGTCTATGAATGTAAATGAAAGGTGCCCAGTGGAGATTTCAGCGTAAACAAACCAGATTTATTCTGTTCTCGGTACACTAGTCGTGCTCTTGATTGGAGACCGGAGAAGAAACCGATCCGTGGCTTTACACTGTGATTGATGTTGGTATGTGCACTAATCATGGTTTGTATATTATTATGCTATAGTATTATATAGCGTGTGGAGGCTCCGTTTCTACTTTGTCAGCTGACAGTATACGAGGGGACAGGGGTGAGGCTGGTTTGCTGACCGGGAGAATTAGAGAGTTCTTCATTGCTGTATGGGGTTCAGCAAGCTCAGGTAGTGCCAGTCATGGTGAGTGTGTGTGTGTGTGTGTGTTTACAGTATCATCCTGCCTCTCTATTTTACTTCCCCCCCCTCCCCCCGCCCCTCCTCTCTCCTCTCTATCTTTCTCCCAGTAATAAAGCAGAGTATTTATTTCCCTCTCTCCGGCTCTCAGGTCTCTTAAAGGGAGCCGGGGGCCGGGCTGATATTAGACAGTATGTGTGTGTTTGTGCGTTCGACTCGTGTGTACGCGAGCGGTGGCGTTCTCTCACTCTCGCGCTGCGCTGTCTGCTTGTCTCATCACCCATCCCAAATGTACAGTTGCGTCTTCTTGCGTACTAACACACCGAGATTGAAAGTTGCTGATTCCGAGCCGCGGGGACTCGTAGAGGAGAGGCCTCTGGCGGGGGCTGATTGAGCTGTGCTGAGCTGAGGTAGAAAAGTTACGGTAGCATACTATTACCTGCCCGCGCTGATTGAGTTTATTAGCATAGCAGACACGCTGTGGCAAAACCCGGTGTAGCCAAGCAAATAATTTTATGACTGCAGTCCACGGGGGAGTTCAAGGCTAAAGGGTTTGTCTCATTCATGTCAACTAGACTTCAATTTGGGCTCTGGTCGTGTGCTTGTGTGCCAGTTTAAAAAGACATCAAAACATTGTGTGTGTTTTTTCACGTGTTTGTATGTACAATGCCAGTCTCCTTTAATGACGTATACTTTGGATTCAATCATTCTAACTCACGGTAGCCAAGTTATTAACCCCCGGCACTCAGCTGACGGTGCTGTTGGACGGCTGCACAGACGTTACATGTATCCTCTGTGTTCCTTGTGTATGAGCAACGAGCTGCGGTCTGCAGTTCTTTTTTTCCATGCGCAGGCAGCAGAGCAGGGATCGGCTCCGAGCGTCGTGCCGGTGAATTAGCTCTTCACGGCTATGGGACTGAACCTGACAGTTGGCACAGTGAAGATGATTTATGACTGGCCAGGAGAGTCAGAGATGGATGAGGAGAAATAACTTTGATCAAAGTTTTCCTCTAACAACAGAAGAAAGCTCCCTCTCGATATCTGGCTGGGGCCTCACTTTATTTTCCAGAGGGAAGCAGCACAGTCTGTCGGCTCATAATGTTGCTCTTGTACTTTTACACAGAGTGCAAACAGTCGACATGCAGATACAGAAGTGCACATCACTGTGAACATGTGATTTAGATCTTTTTTTTATCACAGTTCTCTTTATGGGAATATGTTTAATACACAGTATCATCATGTTTTCATTTGACAGCGACATGCTGACTGGATTATACGAAATATAACAGGATTGCAT
Organism: Pleuronectes platessa; assembly: GCF_947347685.1. NCBI lineage: Eukaryota > Metazoa > Chordata > Actinopteri > Pleuronectiformes > Pleuronectidae > Pleuronectes > Pleuronectes platessa. The sequence continues at coordinate 22,803,149 of NC_070629.1, read as the reverse complement.
CATCTCCCTCTGTTTTTTGTTAAAGAGGCACAAGTGCATTGTAGAACACTGCAATATTAGTTTAGTTTCTATAATATTATTAATTTGAGCCTTTACATATGTAGATATAGTGTCCCCATCATACATTTGTTTTGCTTTGTATAACTGGTTGTGAATTATGATGTGCAATTAACTGCGTTAAAAGTTTGAATAAAAAATGTATTAACATTAGCCATGTTCTCCTGGATGGCTTTTTCTTGTGTAAGTCATGTTCAATCTTTTACTGGTGACAATATGGATGGATAAGCACTCAGCATCTAAAATGGCAACTAAAATCTGCAATAAAGGAACATCATTAAACCTGGGGATTTAAGGTGCTGACCGTGAACTACATTCTCCCAGATTTCAGTCAGGCTGAGAATACTTGTTTCATGTCCTTTGCTCATTTTGTCCGTCCTCTAATTTCCAGTTGTCTCTTTACACTTAGCTCTGTAATAAAGGCATAAAATAGCCCCAAATAGCTGGAATAAAACAGGTGGCTTACAAGGCAACTCCCTTACAAACAGGAGAAAAGCAGCTTAGTAATTGGACGCATGCACAGACACACAGATATGTTGGCTTGTGCTGTGGTCTCGTTCAAGGCTTAGATGTTCTGTGGCCAGGACTCCCATGGCTTTCCAGCTCAGTGTGTGTCCATCCCTGCTCATCTGCTGCCTTTCTGCAGGTCACACCCTAATCCTGTGAAGGGGTTTGGGGCCAGTTGCCCCCAGGATGTGGTTTACCGCTCTTGTCTCACAGGGACCAATCAAGACTGACTATCTGCTACAGGGCTCATGTGTCGCGACTGTTAAAAAAATGAAAAGAAGAAAAAAATCCAACATGATTGCAGGGAAAAACATAAAAAATGTACTCCAACAGTTTTTGGAACGGGTCATTGTTTCCAATCCTATTTTGGCAAGTACTATTATTATATTATATTATATTATATCAAAAAAAAAATTGTCTGACGAGCTGTTTGTTTGCCGGTCTCTGTCTGTGACATGTCGTTCACCCGGTGTTTGTTCACCTTATTTCTATAAATGGGGGGATTCATTTTATTTAATTGATCTGACTCATTCATTTTCACCCCGAATGCAACTCTCTCTTCCTGAGGTTGAGGTTTAATACCTCAATAAGAACTGAGTGAAATGCAGCCATAGTTTATACAGATGTTGTTTATACTCTGATCAGATATTTCCTTACTTAAATCACAGTTTATCCAATTGTTATGCTTAGTTATGGCAGGCTGTTTTTCGTCTAAATAACACTAAACATGTGTTCTGATCTGTATTTTATACGGAATTTCAATAACCTTTTTTAAATAAGCCAACATTTTTTTCTTCTTCTTCTTCTTCTTCTTCTTCTTCTTCTTCTGCTTCAGCTTCAAAATCAGTTTGGAAATAAACAAAATATGGAAAACAAAAAAGAAACTCAGAACTCAAGGTGACAAATTGTCTTGCTGTTCTCCCTCCCAGGACACTTGTTTTTCTCTCTCTCTCTCTCTCTCTCTCTCTCTCTCTCTCTCTCTCTCTCTCTCTCTCTCTCTCTCTCTGCCACCTCTTGTCTTTCTTCAGGGCTCCCTCGCACTTCTTCCAGCTCAGACACACCACTAAGCCTGTGAGTGTGTGTGAGTTATGTGTTTGATTCTCTGCTCTCTCTGTTTCCTGAGCTCAGCCAGCTCCCCACCCCTAAAAACACCCCGACCTCCACTGGGTCCCTCTCTCATCTCCCATCTTCCCACTGCCATAAGACCCTGGCTGACCTAGCACGTAGGCAAATACTCGCCCGACCCCCACCCCCATCTCCCCCCAAATCCCCTCTATTCCCCCCTCCCCTCGGAGTCTCCTCTCTCAGCAAGGACTTGAATCCTCCGTCCTGCCACCTCTGTTGTCTGGACCTGAAGCACAAGCATGTCCCTTTGTTCTGACTGATAAAAGGAAGAAAGCAGGGTGACGGAGGAGGATTAATTTAAGAGCAGGCCAGACGACACGTCGGCTGGTTGTGTTCGTGTCTTTCCCTTCCCTCCTGTGGTTTCCCTTGCTTTCGTCCTATTATCTTTGGTGAGAGCAGAGGATATTGGGTCGAGATGCATGGTGAACTCTCAGGGCCGTGACACTCCTTTAATCCGCTCTCTGTTCTGTAGTTTTCCCTTTCTGTCTTCCTGCTGTCTCCATCCCTCTCTTCCTCCCTGTCTCCCCCCTTCCTGTCTTTCCTCCTTCTGGCCTTACATCCTCCATCCCCTCTTCCTTGCAGAGATGGCCTCCTCCCTTTCACTTTTGTGGCGAAGGAACTTCCAGCGAGGGGCAAGGAAGTAGTGTTACTCATATTTATGACGCAGATTTTATTGCTCATGTGGCCAGTAAATGTCTCTGCACTTGCATTAATATGGATCCCAGGCAGGTAGACACAATCCATGATGTGCTCCTCTGCTTCCTGTCTTTTGTCTTCCCTTCTTCCATCATTCTCTTCCTACTGATGGGCTCTAGATTCACACATGTTCATTTTTCCCGATTCCACCTTGGCTTCTATGACATTTGCGTCCCTCGCCCTCCCTCTGACCAGTTCATTGTCTCCAGGCCTGGGTCATGGTTACTGGTCCATGTCAGCTTTCTTAGTGGGCGTGTTTGATGGCCTTTCTGCTCTTGTGACAGCTCTCTGGGTCCGCGGAGACAAAAGCGAGGAATGGGGAAGGGATTAGTCCTTTATTTATGCTTTTTCGGACGCTTGTAAGGAAAATTGCAAACATATAGTTATGATTTAATATCCATGAAGGCACATTCTTTGTTAATTCTCCCTGCTGTTCTTGTGAACCTGGTGAACCTACGTGTGTTACTTGTGTATTCATGTATGTATGTCGGGTCAGTATGGGCATGCAACGGGAGCGACCTTTGACCCTGACAGTGAACTTTGCCACCTTGGGCAATAAGAACAGATCTAAAATGTCTCTGATCAGACAGGACAGGAACTTTGGTCAGAGGGTGCGTCTCCCTGCCTCCTTGGCCTCCTGCCCCCATCCATTGTCACCCGGCAGACCCCTGCTCCTCTTTTCATCCCAGCTCACACTCAGCATCCCACGCCTGCTGGACCAATAGGGAATAGCTGTAGGAACGAGAGTGGGAGCAAGTTGGAAGAGGAGGCGGGGGCTCGTCTTGTCTGCTCTGTCACTTCATGCTGACACGGTGTGAGCTGGAGTGACGCTGAGCTCAACCATAGTGTCTGGGAGCCGTCTGGCCCATGAAGTCTGACCTCTGTGACCCGTCACCACACCAGTGGGATAGACAAGGGTGTCTTTTGTTTGTGTTGTGTAAATGTGTGTGAGAGAAAGCAGCAAAGGAAGGTACAAAAAATGGGACCGGGGTCTCTGAGGCGCGAATTGATCTCTTGAAAAGGTGCATATCAGCAAAGCTTTGCTGTTTAAACAATGAAAGAAAGAATTTTGATGAAATTGTATGAAAATTGCTGGCTCAGGTTGTGGTGAATGGGTTTAGGGTTCATAGCTTTGCCTGTTGCTGCTATTGGGAGCAAGGGCTAAGAGCAAACTACAGCCACTGTTGAAAATGTAAGAGAATTCTGACAAACATGAGGTGCAGTTTAAGATCATAACAGATTTGATTGTTTCAAAAAATGTCGTTTACAGGCAGAGCTGTGGTTACTTGTCGACACTATGAAGCAAATTCTGTATTCGCAGATGTCTACAGTGTCAATGATAACTAACTGTGCTTTCTGCAAACCAAACTGAGACAAGGATGTGTCTGCAAGTTGCAGCATTCCAACAAATGCGTATTCTGTAGTCTGTGCTGTGTATATTTATTTCAGAAATGTACAGAAACTTGTGGAGAAGGTGGGTATTGACAAATATTTTTTTTGTGATTTCTGAAATCCCAAACTTTTTTCCCACAACGTCTACAAGTTGGCTGCTGGTGATAAATAAACGCAAACTAAAAATACACTCCTGCAGGTGGATTTGTTTGACTAAAACAAGCTTAGAAGTGTTTACGCACCTTTGCAATCACTTATTGTCTGAGTCAACCCTCGGCAAGCGTAAATCAGCAAGTCGTAGCAGCTCTGATTGAAAACCTCATAATAAAGAATTAATAAATTGTAGGTAATACTAATGGCAAATACAAGGACAGCCAGGCTTTCAGCGGGTGCCAAAGGGTGGACAACAATTCATGTGCTTCTACACTCGTATTTGCGTGCTTCAGTTATGCCGAAACCCCGCTGCGTTGGCCTCATTAGCGGTTTGCTTTGGCAGAAACGAATATACGGTTTGAAAGTTTGGATACGGATTAAAATCGTTCGCACCGAGACCCATCTGGAGAGGTTAACATTGGTGCACCATTTGTATCACGAAAACGGAGGGAAATTGGATGAGGCATATTCATTAGTATAGAGCAAGTGTACGCTTTCAACAGGAGCTATTTTTTGACTTGCGGCCGTCATTAGATGTTTGTTGGCCAATGTCTGATGTCTGTTTCTGATTTGAACAATACCTTTACCGAGGCCTGGGTGCACCTGCCTCCATCTGAAAGCAAAGCGTCATGGGACAAAATTATTTTATATACAATACCCTTAGGATTGTCATTCAAATAGCATATAAACCGCAGCTTATAAAAAACGATTGTGGATTGTGTTGCCTTATGTTTCCGTAATTACTGTATCCAACATCTTGTATAAAGCATTTCTTAGCCCTGAAATGTTTGAATATGCTGACATACTCATAAAGGAATGACATCACCTCGTCCTTGGACAACACTCAGATTATGAAACCGGCTGGACACTGGACACCTCCTACTGCGTCCTTCCGAGGGACATTTACTGGCCTGTGACAACCTTCAGACACTCTCAAGTCTGCAGAACCTGCCATAACAATGCAATTATAGATGCAGCATATACATTCTCGTTGGCGGTATTGTCCTGTTCCTAACCTTACTCAGATGCCATTGTAGCCCTCACACCTTTGTCAGAATCTCATTGTCAAACAGTGCTTTTTTTTGTGCAAGCTTGAAATTTGGGGACACAATAACACTGACACTCAATTGGCTTTCCCAAACTGTAGCTATTTTCCCTCCACTGAATTTGGAGTTAAAAGGCTGCTTCGATGTGTAACAAAATGTAAATGGTTTGCAGGGAAGAATCACAAATCCTGAGTCCCACAAGGAACATTCTTGTTCAGCATCAAAAAGACCTGGCACATTTGAAAGTTAAGTAGTGGAGGAACAGGGAGACTAACTCAGTTTTCGGTCCTCCTTTCTTCTCTCTGCCTCCCAACCCGCACAATAGCCTCAGTTTCTGTCTGGAGAAAGCATGGACATGCTACTGCTCCATCCATTTCCGCAAAATACAAGCCTAGTTAGACCACTACACTTACTGTTGTGTGTATAATGATGTGTCCTGCATCGGCACAAGGTAAGATAAATGGGATATCTCCTCTGAACTTGTTTATGTAAGTCCTTCAGATGAAGTAGTGACATTGGGAGTTCCAATTACCTGTGCAATATCAATGTGGTGCTTAGAACAGAGACTTGACTCCACTTACAGCTGATAGCCGTGTCTCTAAGGGTCTTTACCCTAGCTCCTAATATGTAGTACCATATAATAGATGAGTTGAGATTCTTGGAAACTTGGTTCACATGCTGCTGGAGCTGGCAACAGCGCAGTGTGGCAGTTTAGTGATGACGGTTGCTGTTGCGTTAGCTGTCCACAATGTGCTCTGTTACTGCATAGCATTGGTGTGCTACTCGTTATTAGCTCCAACAAGGAGGTTGTGTTTTCGCCCCTGTCCATTGGTTGGTTTGTTTGTCGGTTTGCCTTTTTTTACAGAAGAGTTATGCAAAAACAACTGAATGGATTTCCACGGAACTTGGTGAAAGGTTGGGACATGGGTCAAGAAAAAGACCCATCAAACTTTGGCATGGAGTGGGGGGGATCCAGGATTTTCTTTGACTTCCATAACATTGCAGCATACGGCTGTATTTGACATGTCCCCCAATTTCCCAGGGTTATGAACCATGGATACAAAAAAAAGCATCATACACATTTACGGGCCCGATTTCTATGAGTGTGTGCATGGGTGTGGCTTGATTAACTTAAAGTGGATTGGTGGAAGTATGAGCTGTAGTTGAACTGTAAATTGGGACTGTAAGCTACCAATAAAAGCAAATATATATCTACAGTAAGGATCAGCTAAACAGAGTCACATTGAAATATTTGAAACCCACATTATATTAGTATGTGGAGTGACATTGTTAGTTTGGGTCGGGTTTGGACACAAATATCAGAATGCTTGTTGGGGTTTGGTTTGGCCGATTCCGATAGAAAAATGCGGCCCATGATGAACACTAATTCTGACTTCAATCTCTCTGGAAATTTCATGACCTGTTCAGCAAATTTTTTTACCAAGGAGAATCTAACTTTGTTTTCTTGACATTTTCCTGTAATGCAACGGAAATGAAGCCATTTTCTTTATGGTTCTTCTTCCTCTCACTGTTTACTTACGCTAGCATTCCATTCTGCAGAAGTATACTCTCATCTACCCTTGAGACTGTTGGTGTATCCATCAAGTAATTTTCTACCATCAGAGGGACTCATTTACTGCCATTCTTTTTTGTACATTATGAAAACAATTTGCACGGATTTAAATGACTTGTACAAGGTAATCCACTGCACTAAATACGAATCCTTAATTTGTTTTGGTTTTCTAAGTTGTTGCCCAGGACCGGTGTTTTCTTGTCAGTGTGGGTGGGTTTTATATAATTTCATCCTGGATGTCAATCACTTCACACCCACTAGAAGAAATTGAAGTATGTGCCAGGATGTAATCGCTGGTTAACATGTATTCAAAGCCTATTTGGGACATCTTTTGTAGCAGTCTGCTGTTTTTATCCAGCTCTGATTGACACATTAAAGGTTGTAATTCAATTGCAATTCAAACAAATGTTTAAAAAGATCTAATTACTCAGGCCTGTCACTGCTAACAAATAAGAACTAATGTGAATTTCACTCATCAATTTTAACAGCAACCCACGTAGTCTAATCGCAAAACATGGAATTGATTTTGCCTCTCCGTTGCCTCGTTCAGGTGACATCCGATTTCTTATGCTAATCAGTTAATATTACTACAGGCTGTTGCACTTTTCAAAACAAGCTCAACTTCACCAGTGATTTACTCCTCACATTGTTTGGTATCATGATTATCTCTTCACGACAGGCTGGGAGTCGCTAAGGCAAGGGGACATGCAATGGATCGGTTTGACAGCAGATTTTACAACCTCCCGATCGCAGATTACAGGGCTCAGCCTGTTGCACTTAAACATCCTGCATATGAAATTCGCTAACTAATGAAGTTTCACTTTCTTTAACAATGCAAGAAACTAGTTTTTTTTTTTAACATTTTCACCAATTTCCTAGGGAATCACTCAACAATACCCATAATTTGTAAATTTCACAAATTATTCTTTGAGAAATCAATGAAAATACCCACACTGCATCCTTCTACCAAGTTTCATGGTAATCGGTCCATACTTTTTTGTGAAATCCTTCTTAACACAGACAAGAACATAACCTCCTTGGCAGAGGTAAAAATCTGTCATATTTAGCTGACTGATCTGAGTGGGTGCAATTTGGTGCAGCCTGATTGAATTGAAGGGGACTGTTGGGCCTTGGCGGAGATATGCGCTCCACTGGGTGCCATTCTACTTCAACTTTTTTTTTGCAAAGCAGTGACAGGCCTTAACAATATGCATCACAGCATGATTGGGGGCAATTTAGACCAGGCAAGATGTTAATACATTGACTGTAAGTTGAAACAGCCATTCAATCATATGTCTCTGGTTCTGTAGCTTACATATGTTTCTGTAACTCTTTTTAACTGCTGCATCATATACTACAGGGCTCACAGCATGTTTGTTATACAGATGCTAGATGAGGTTAATTGCAGCATTGTTTATTTTAAGTTATGCTCATTTGCACAAGAATACATGCTGTTGCAGGTTCGTGCAAGTTAGACCTGCAGTTGGCTAATAATTGTGAGTGTAGGTTGGGGAATGCATACTTGTTTACTGTGTTGTGTACTCGAGCAGTGGTGTAGCACAATCTTCAGCGTCTGAGTACTCAGTCAGAATGGACAACTGGCCCCGTGCATCCGCCAGACCAATTAGGCAGCAAAGCAAGACTAATGACTATGGTTAACTTGGCCTCTGAAGAATGGAGCTGTCCCCGTTGGACTGCCTCGTTACGTGATTGAGTAGGGGGTGTGTGTGTTTGTTTGTGCCGCTGTGTGTTTGTTAATGTGAAACGGGGTCTAAATGATGACAAGCAGATGTGTGCGATGGGCGCTTTCACCCATAACTTGGCCTTGCCTCGTCCTGGGCTTACAACACAACGCAAAACAACACAACACAAAACAACACATCACAATACCTCTGTGCCGCCCTGCAGGGCCACACCTGGCTACACCGTGGGGGCTGCTAGAGAGATGGAAAATTCATTTCAGTGATTCCCTCCCTTTTTAACAAGCTAATTAAGTGGTGTGTGTTGCATCCTGAGGCCATATTGAAATGACTTGTTCAGTAATGCCTCTAATAGACAGAGGAAGAGAGGGAGCTCAGGAGGGAGGGAACCGGAGAGACATGTGAGGGACGAGGGAGCGGCGAATGGACAAATTAGACAGAGCTGTAACAGTTGTGTGTAACAAGCTCCCCACTTTATGCTGGAAAGATAGACAGCACTGAGAGGGCACTTAAGCAGACATTCTGGAAAGGGTGGAAAATTGAGGCACCACCAGGGGGCGACATGTGCAGGAAATCCAGGAAATGTCTTTACTCTCCTCTCCTCATGCTGTTCTCTCTCTTCTTATTCTTTTTAGTTTAGTTTGGCATATGCCACTTACACATGTAAATGTTCTCTCTCTTTTGTAAACAGGTGAAATCCGTAACAGTTGTATCACCATTTGTCAAAGCTATTTAAGGTTCATGAAAACCAGACTCTGCTTCAGAGTCGACCACAGAGGGAAAAATATGTCTGAGTGCAGTTTTAGGGACTGAAACAGAACATTGTGCTGTTGTTCATTTCTTCATAGCTAAAGAAATGTTCTCTGCTGTGGGATGGGAACACTCTGAGCCAGACTCATTCAGGATTTATTTTTCTCTTAGGTTTGTAGATTTGTGGACACTTTATTTGTCGTGTGAAATTGGTCTAGACTTACACAAACGGGGTCTCTGATCAGCCACGGACTCTCGTAAGCCAGTGACACATTTCTTTTGAATTGCAGCTCATTATCAGGCAAGTCTTTAAAAGGCAGGAAAATATCACACAGAATTTGTAATGGAGGAACTTTAAACTGTAGATAAATACAATATAATCATATAACGATGTTAACTATATAATTTAATGTATTATTTTATAATATTTATTCTGGTCTTTGTCATGGCATTTCTACTTTTAATGTATATACGAATATTTGTATGTGGACTTTTTAAGCGTATAATGTCTCACTGGATGTTGCAAAAGAAAAAAAGGAAGCATGGTAAAAAAAACATGGTAACATAATTTGATAATACCAGTATAAAAGAGAAATGCTCTCTTTCTTATGACCTTCATGCTTTTGTGAACTAGACGAACCAGAGCCTTTGTGTTGTGTTTTTTCTTCATGTCATCTGCCTTTGATGTCCCACAGGGTTTCTCTTTTCTCACTTGAGGTACAGCAGGGGTTCCGCGGCCACTTTATCTGTCCCAAAAATGTTGAAAGGAAATGCTCAAAATAAAGCATTATTGACAAATGTAATGCAGAGCACATCAGTCAAATATGGATGTGATTATCTGAATAATCTGCGAAAAACAAAAGATATTTTTTGTGGTTAGAAAAAGACCAAATGCATTGTTCTTAGTTTAAGATTCTCAAAACCGTTTTTCCCCTAAAAATGAAAATTAGTTCTGTTATTTTGGAATGAGAATTGTTTGCGTTCTAATTTTGTTTTTACTTTTTCCAGCTGGCTCATTGCATCCGTGTGTTGCCTAAGACATGTTGGCTTGGCGTGATTGACAGGGTTTGTTACTGACCTCAAAAAACCAGACTCATTTTATTTCTGCTGGAGAAAATATATTACTGCACCAAAGAGCATATCATTAAAGTATCAGTAATGAGATACCTTCATGTTCAGATCCAAATATGAGCACTTGGGAGCAGGACCATCACTGATCCTGATGGAGCTTGTTTTTGACATGTGCTTGTTGGATGCTTGTTTGGTTTAATGAGACACTCGCAGGCTGACGGGTGTCGCATTCAGCAATATCTTCATGTGGTTTTTCTTAAATGTACTCTTGAGAAGATCGTAAGTCTACATCAGATTCATGACGTGTTCTCAAACCGCAAAGTTGTTTTCACCTACTAACAACTTTTACGAAATCCCTGCTGTGGGAACGTACTAATCTAAAAAGGAAACTTCAGAGTTCTTTCTTGTTTTTCCAAGAAGTAGAAATTTATTTGGTTCATTGTAAAACTGTGGTGGGAAAAATTTGATAGCGAAGTAATTAATGAGAAACACTGTAATGTGCACACACAGAAATAGAGAGAGGTCAGAGCTTGGAGCGTCTGACTCAAAATGAAGAAAGTAAGTTTGCAGCTCTGAAGTGGAAGAACAGCTGCAGGAAGTGAACAGCCACAGACTCACGAGAGACACGGACCACTAGAGCGGTCAAGGCTTGCCTATGGTCATCGAAAGCTGGACCAGTGCATTGGGGCATTTTCGCTTGACATTTCAGAATCAGAGCTCAAGCTGTTTTTTCAGAATCAACGTAAACGGGTATAACACCTTTCGTGACGACGCTGTGAAAATGAAAAGACAAAAGATTGTAAACTCAAACAAATGTCGATATAAATTGTCAGAAGTAATCAGTTCTGTGTGATCTCTTTACCCACACCTTCTCCAGTGTGTCCACACATATCCAGTGTCTTTTTAAGATGCCAGTTGTGTGCTCAATGGTAGAAGGAGTGCTTTGCTGATTCAAGGACACCTTTAGGTTGGTGAGTGGTGTCATTAACCTGGAGGCCCAAGCATATCCTCAACCTCCTTATAAAACAAATCATTATAGGAACAGAGGTCCGCCGTTGCTGGAATTTATAATTGAGATGCATTTCAATGAGCCATGCATCCACAGCAGCTCCTTGTTCAAGAGCTTTACTCACAGAACTGTTTGATAAAACAATGTGTGAAGTGTGTACCTCTAGACGTCCACATTCAGAAGGTTCTGAGAGGCCTAAATGAGTCGCACATTAATGGAGTGATATTGCTTGCGGTTGGAATTTAGGACCACATCTTGAAAGGGTACCTTAATGGTCCCGATGGTGTTGACCAACAATAGAATCCTATCTTGAGGCGGATCTGTTTTACTGCTGCATAGGGGAATTTAGTTTATTGTGTGCCCAGTTGATTTATTCCATCCATAACCATCCATCCAAGCGCAGGTGATGGATGCCTGTGATATGCCCACCCTAACTGCTGGCTCCCTCTGAAATGTCCCAGTGGCTGAGAAGCCCCAGGTGGAGTGTGCCTGCCTGTGTAGTGGTAAGTAGTTTGACCATCTAGTGTGGCTCAACATATATCATATTGCAATACTGTATGAGGACGGCTCTTGGTCGCCTAAAAGACCCCAAGAGACCCTCTCTGCAGATAGATATGGTGCTAGAAGATGCGTTCCCTCCTCAGGGGACGATCTTGAACCAGTAGTAATTATGCCCTCGGGCTATTGGGCTCAATAATAGGCCAAATCTCTGTTGCAAAAATTTTATAATTATTGGACACTAGTTACTAACATGTTATGACTGATCAAAAATATTGTAATTTATATCTTATAATATTATAAAACTGTTGAATTGAAGAAAAGGCAACCAGCGCTTATTTTGCCCTGTGTGCCCTTCAGTGTGTCTAGATTCTGTTCTTACCTATAAACAATTCCCAAATAAGAATTAATGATAAACGTCAGAATCTTCATGAAGCCTGTGTGTGTGGGTTTTTAAGAAGAAATGTATTGTGACTGCATCGTCGCGTTTTGAGTGTGTTTGGATGTAAACCCCAGCTCTGGCAGGATCTTGATTGCTCGCTGCTGCCTGGTTGAATGAAAGGTGCCGCCGACAGAGGCAGACGTGGCGCGGTAACGTGGTGAGTGAACCTGTCAGGTACCTGCTGTTTACATTTAGGCAAATCAGGCGGAGCTCTAATTTCTCCAGGGAGTCCCAAATTGGATTGGCCAACTTGTTGCCCTGACCCCTCGCTGATATTTCCTCTCAGTTTTAAAGGAAGAGAGAGGAAAATATGCACAGGACGGAGGGGGGGGAAAAACTTCAATAGAATTTAAATTTGTTCTATTAATTTATGTAAATGGCGCAGAGCAGCTGTTTGAATTGGAGTGGTAAATTGCATACTCAAGCATCCCCATGTAGGCTGTATGTAAATGCAGGTGTGTGTACTAATTGAAATTCAATATCCTTGTCGTCAGCATGGGTTGTCGTCCATTTTTTTTACCCTTCTTTTGTTTTTTTTCAGCCTCCTCTTTTTCCTCCTCCTACTCCTCCTCCTCCTCTTTTCCTCTCCTACCACACTTGTTTGCCCTCCAACCTTACCTAAGTGGGTCTTTAATTTAAACGTAAGCGCATTAACTTTTTTCGAACCCCGGTGAGATAAAGTACCTCTCGCCAACAAATGAATAAACGGCGAAATAAATAATGCTCTTTCTCGCTCGCTCACTCCCTCACACACAGAGACACCAACACATGGGGAGATCGATAAACAGTGGTATTGAGGCATCTCTTGAGGTCTCTGTCTGCCTCAGTGTGATGGTTGATTTATTTGTTCTTTGCAAGAGGCGGTAAATCAGTGCTTACCTCCAGGCCAGCTTGGTTCTACACAGCTAGGCAACGTACTTAGTGTCACTCCTCAACCTCGTTGGTTCGGGCTTCTACCCAGTCATTTTATGGTAGAGTATTATTTTGTATTTCCTACAAAATCTTCACTTTTCCTCGCTGTGAAAAATGTATTTGCACTTCAAGGTAAAGGCCATTCCAGGCATTGTATGTGAGCGAAATGCATCAAGGTGCATTTGGTGCGTGGGCTGCAGCGACAATGTTTTCTGTTAATATTCAGAAAGGGTAAGGTGAAGAGTCGGGCTCCTGTCTAATTGCTGCTCAGAGATGTAGAAAAGTGGCCGGGGAGGAGGAAGAAGGAGCGTAGAGAGGGACTGAGAGGAGGGCTCACCTTCCCTCAGGGCTCTCTCAGGGGCTGGAGCTGTGTGTCACTCTCCTCGACTCCTCTGCTCCCCTTTGCTTTGCCCTTTTTCCTCCTGCTTTTGCCCTAAGACAGGAAGCCAGGAAGCGGCTCCCACCGTTGAGACAGAAGCCACTGCTACAATAACCTCTTTGAATTCTTTGAGCTTTTCTTTTCTTCATCTTGCCTCCCTTGTTTATCCACAATAAGATAAATGACTGGGGGCCACACATTAGTGGACAGACGTGTTTGTTTTGCTTTTCCGTAGTTTCAAATGGATATATTCTTCCATTGTTGCAAACTTATAATTTAGATTGACCTTGTCCTGTATTGTTGTGACTGATTGTGTTTAAAGAAAGGTGATCCACAACTGGAAGGTTTACGCACTTTAACTTTGTTTTGCTCTTAATAAGTTTTAGGCTACCAAACTGTTAGCCTAGTTGTGTTTGGCTCGAGCATCGTTTGGCTTGAATTTCATGCCTACTGTGAGCACACAGAGTGGCAGCTGGTGTCCACATTGCTCAGCGGGGGTGCCATACAGCAAAGAAGCATCAACAAGCTTGACTTGCTCCCGGTCAAATTGCTCCAATTCAAAACACATTGTCGTTTTAATAGCATCTGTGTAAGCCTTTTGCACAACAATATTGTTTTGACCAAGCTTTTTAACGGTGGCCACCATTGGTCTTTGCTCTACGTCAGAGCAAACACAAGACCGCCCTCAAGAAAAACAACAGCATCGGTGGTTTTAGCAAATGCTCAATAAGGAATAATGTTTATCCTTAAGTGACAAAACCCTCCTGTTGATGTGGGAATTATGATTCCTCTCGGTGTAGGGAGGAGGTGGGGGTGAATAGAAGGGTCAGCAAAACATTGGACTAAGAAAACCTCTCTGGCAATCTATGAGTTGGCAGTGATGTGTCTAAATCATGAACATGATGATACCGCAATAAAAAAAGTTATTTGTGCCAACACAAAACTACCATTGTCTTTATTTATAATATGGTAATCGTTCATACTTTGGAAAGCACTGACAAGCGACGCTGTCCTGTTGATAAGGGACTCAGTGTGTCAGCCTGAGTAAAGAACTCGTCCAGTAACTACTCTGTCCTGTAGGGTAGTTATAAACAGCAAAGTTATATTTTTGTGGACTTGTTGGCGTAAGCATTTATCAGACTGGGAATCAACTTTCAGCACTTTCAAACATGTCAGCCAGGGAGAGTAAGAACGTTTTCTCATCTGAGGGGCTGGACCGAGGCCAGACCCAAGTTCCATGTCTCTGTTACATTGCAAACAATCAATCCGGTTAGTTAAAGTTTCATATTCCAAGTTACTGGGGGACCAAAGAATTGTGTATACGTCCTGTCACATATGTCTTCCTCTACTTGATATTGATTGATTTGTTGATGGGCAACCATTAGCATATTGTCAATTCTGCGGGTAGTCGTCTTTCCCATTTGAATGGAGAAAATCAATGAACTGGTTCATTTAGTTTAATTTCGTTTCCGCTGTACATTTCATTATTACATTATATAGTCAGAGGTAAAGAGTGAAACCTAAAAAAGTGTTTTCAAGTTGCAAATGAGCTGAGCCATGGTTCAGCTTGATCCGGATGGAGACCTTGTCTTTTGTTCGGACTAACTTTTGTTCCTTTGGTCCTGTTATTTTGGTTTAGACCGAACTGAAAAGGCTTGAACCAAACAAGTTAGGTGTGAGAGTGTCCTTATATACATCTTGTTTAATTTAGTTGTGAATCAAGTTGTCATTGTGGCTTTAAAGCCCATTGGAGTTGATTGTTTGCGCTCTTCAGGAAAAAAAAGATTGACCAATTTTTCCCGAAAAGCCCCTTTGGTAATGTGGAGTTTATTTTATAGGCGAGGATTTGACTTTTTAAGTGTCTTCTAAATTAGAGGCCTGGTTTTTGCGCCGATTTAATATTCTGTTTAGATGCTCAATTAGATTTGTAATTGCTCCTCAGGCATGATTGCGTTTATATTGGCTAAGTTCATTAATACTGTGGGACCCGGGTCTGTGGCCAGCAACGCAGTAAAAATGAAATTAAACCCTCAACATGGGGCTCAGGCTGGGTTGGAACGCTATCAGCACAGCTCAAGGATGTGTGACTCCAATGACAGATTCAAGGCTGTAGCTCCATTCAGCAGGTAACAATTAGATACAGACTGAAACAGTTTTACTATCATATCATAACTGCTTACTGTGTGATGCTTGCATATGGCTCAGCTTATTTTGGATTGATGGGTCGGAGCCTTTAGGGTTTCGTGAAAAATAGTTTATTATGAGTTTCAAAGGTAATAGAAAGGCTGCAATGACAAGTAGAAGACAGACGGATGTATAAAAAGGTAATACAGCGCTCTGCCTTAAGAGCTTTAAGTTGTTCTTTTCCTTTCCATTCATTTCCTGTTTGCTTTTCATCCATCTGTCACTTACTTTGTTTGTGTCTTTCACTGTTGCTTCTTGCTGCATAGTATGCTATTATAGAGATGACTGCTATCTCTTGGGGTTTATACTCACCAGTCCAGAGAGTCCAGTCAGAGAGTGCAAGAGGAGACCCAGATGTCTGTATCATTTTGTCATGCAGTCCTTAAGGGTGTTAGAAGAACACCTGCATCTGGTGCTCTCTCACTTTCTTCTCCCTCAGAACCTCTCCCCTCCTCTGACTGAATGTCCTCCCCCAGCGTATGGAAGCCCAGGTGGTTCAGTCTCACCGCCGCTGTGTTAATGCACTTCAGCTCTCAGAAAGCCTGGTGAGAGCACAAAGGTTTTGTTCGCTTCCACTGCCTGGCGGATCCAAACAGAAATAAGATGAATTGGGCGAGCCTGCCGGTTCAGTCTCACCACCTGAGTGGAATAATGGAGACATTCGGTTTGAAAATCTCAAACCATTAAACACAGGCGTGTGATTAGTCTTAGGTTTGTCTGGACCCCAAGAACCTTTTCATTAAACCTTTTAGCGCACGTCTTAATAAAATGAGTTCTTTTATTTATTTTTGTACATAATTTGCAAAATTTGAACTGATTACATTTCGGCTAAATCTAATCAGTCCAAACGAGCTGTGGTGTGTGAGTGAAGCGCTGGTGTTTTACTTAAATCTCCCTGAGAGGGTCTGAGCAACAATAGAGAACCTTTTCATCAATTATATTTGGTATTCTGCCAAACATTCATCAGTTCAGCATTGTATTTCTCCTGTCAACATTTTGTTTTCCTGAAATGGCATTTTACCAGACAATGACCTGCTAAATTGTATTGAAGGTTTTAATGCAGAGTGAATGTGAGAGCTCTTTATCATGCCAAACCTTTGATGGCTGCGGGAAAATCTCTTTAATAACATGGGCTTCTCTGGCCCCGCTAGATGATTACAGAGGAAGCATAAACAAATAAATTGTCGCATTGAATAATTCTTTGAAATTTTTCAGAGAGCTCTCTTCATCTGTTTGGCTGCCAACTGTCGTGCGATGCCAGATAGCTTTGGCTCTCGCCTCTTTTCCAGAAGGGACAAACCGTATTGATGGAGCCCCAGCCTACTTTAATGTGTGTTTCATGCACTGTGTGTGTGTACGTGGAGAGGCAAGTGGCCTCTTGAACTCTAGTCTTCTAAGCTCTTTAAGCTATCGCATCAAAAACACATTTATTTCACGCTTGCATTGCTAGGGGCACTGTGTGCAGAAAGTGAAAATGTCATTTCAAAGATCAGCCTGATTGTTCTAATATTGTTGATTAGGTTTGCATCCTGCCAAGCTCTGAGAAATGATTGTGGAATTATGTTTTGTACATCTGTGGTGGATGAGGTCATTTAAACCAAATGTTCTGCTATTGATGTTATTACTTGCGGCTGAGGCTTCTATAATAGGCCTTGTTTTGTCGTTATGTCTTTAACAACATATAAAGCCCATGCGTCTGCTGCAGCCTGCAGAAGGTGTTTGGTAATGCTGTTTGCAGCAGTGCCTACTGTGATGAGTTTCTCCTTGTTGTGCATCAGCCTTCAGCGCTTATTACTCTTCAACAGTGTCTTCATGAAGTTAAGTAGCTGCAATGGGAGCAGCATTGTTCACACTCTTGCCTGTGAACCTCCTCTCTACCTGAAGGATTACAATATTTTACCACCAGGGGACAAATCTGAGTTCTATCATTCCTGGCACACATCAGAATAATCTGCTCGAGAAGTGTCAATATAATTTAGCATTAACGTTTGCCTCACCCGAGGAGATTGCTCTCCATGCTACAGATATTACCATCAGGCAGACAAAGTGGCAGCCGTGAGAGGCGTCGTAAAGAGAATGAAGGTTTTAATACGTTGACACAATCAAGTCGAGAATTATTGGTCTTCCTGATAAAGAGGTGACAAAAAGCTTCAAAGTTTATTGTTTAAATATTTACCGTCCTGTGGTTAAAGTAACAATCAGTGGCATTTTTGATAACTTGCAAAGCAAAATGGCGGTGAAATCCCCACAGTCCTTCAGCTGAAATTGATTTGATGATGGCCATTGTTACTCTTGTTGTCAGTGACATGATTGTCTGATAATGTGTCTTCCAATCCACGATTAAAATGACCAATTGTGTAATATGATAAGTAGGGGCCAGATCTCAATTATCGAATTCTATTTAAATTGAGGGAAATAAAAACGTATACAATTATTGAATTTTCATCTTTCGATGGAACAAATTGCTTAAAAAGATCAAATAAGTGAGTCTAAAGGATTCAGATTTGATAAAAATTTGTTGACCTTTGTGTTAGGAAGTTGGGTCTCAGTAGCTGGTTGGCACTTGGACTGGCACTTCATCTTAATCCTATTGAAGCCTTTAGTGTCGCTGTTGTTTGTTCCATGAAGTCCTGCAAGAGCAAAGCAAACACTGTAAATTACAGTTGGCCTTTTCAAAGAGACCCAATACTCTATGTACTGCAGGTATGGCTTAGTATGAGAGAGCAGTGGGAAGTCGAGCAGACACACTTGGCTTTGAATAAATCAAGTGGCCCTGTTATAATTATGGGAAAATCCTAACTTGAAACCTGCAAAATGCCAAACAGAACAGAGCTGGGAGGAATGTCTGGCTTAATGTCTTTCAGTGCCAGCTTGTTTTCATAAAATACTTGGTCTCCAACGTAGCCCCTGAAGTACTCGCAGCATGAAAAATAGCTTGTTTCGGAATAGTGGATGGTTTCTGCCAGAATTGTTGGGTATGAATTATTGTATTATAACTGCCTAGGCTTACAGTTTAAATAGTATTGTAAACACGGCCCCTAAGCCCCGAAAATACCTTATCGAGCCCATTCATTGAAGTATTTCCCAAAGAACGAGACAAACGCATCTCGGGCAAAGCCTTTCCCTCCTAATGCGTCGCCTCATTGTCTCTCTATTTCTGACTGTGCTCGGGGAAACGTTGTTTTCCAGCTCTCAACGTGCAGTCGACTGCCACATTGCTGCTCTTGTTGAATTTCACGTGCAGCTCTCTAACACCAGCAATTATTGTACGAACCTTTTTTTCCTCCCCACATGGCTTTGATTGATTGAGGCCTGTTTGACTCCCAGGGATCTTTACATGGAGGGCTGTTTGAAATAAATAGCCTTTTGGACACGTTAATTGGCAGAAGCAGAGAACCCTGCTTTCATTTTGCTTTTGTTAAGGAGCTTTTTATTTTCAGGAGAGGGGGATATTACATTTCCTGCAGGAGACCTTGACACAGAGCTAAATGAACTTTCCTCTTCTGTGACCCAGCTCGGGGTCTGTCTCATTAACTCCTCTCTCTCTTTTCAATGATTAAGCTCTCATAATTGCTACAATGCACGTGCCCACATGCATGCTTTCAGGCACCTATTTCTTCCATTCATTTGAGATTAGATATTGACTTTCGTTCTCAGTAATTTCATATTCTTTGTCAAACTACTTCATCGTGTTTGTTAACCATGAGCTATTTCCATTTCCCTTGATCTTTACGTGTCAAAAGGTTAGTGAAAATGTTTAGATTTTGATTGTGTTTTTGTTGATTAAAAGGAGTTACATTAAAACAAACGTGTCAAGGTCTTTCGCAGATAGTTCTGCTATGGCAAGAATGTCTCAGACTATAGTATCCAGTCTATTAAGGATTTAATTGAGTTGAAGGATGATATATATATGTTTCAATACAGTTTACAAACCTTAAAGTCAGGGAGCATGACTCGGTTAGTTTTGGTTTCATATTGTGATTCAGTTGGACTGAAGGTTTTTTGGAGGGTTGTGTCTCCCTATTCTTGACATTAATTGATGCTGTTGGCGTTGGCATCAGAAGAAACTTGAAGGAGGTTGTGACAAACAATCTAAAAGTTCAAGTTAAAAAAAGGCTGAAGGTTGAAAAGGAAAACATCTCAATTACACCAGATTGTATTAGTTAAAGGAGATTTCATTTTATTAAGGTAAATAAACAATTCCACATTTCAGCCTTGTGTGTTTCTGTCAGGCGCATGTGGGGGTGACCTGTGAAGTTTTGCCGCTTCCTTTATGTTTTAGGTGGCCTCAACTCATTTTATGAAACAAGCTGTGTTCTATTACCCACACTTGTGGTCTTTATGCACTTTCTTGAATGTCCACACCCCACTGAGTGTCCCAATTCAAAAAAAAATCCTATTTTCAGTATATTTAACCCAGACGTTACGCACCCTTAAGGCTCAATTATACCTCTCACGGTCTCGGCGGCATCCACTGTATTTTTCGCTGCCTGTGCTACGACTTTGGGGTTTGTGTATTTATAGTTATACATCATTTCCGAGATCATCTCCTCGACCTTTTGTGATGACGTGTTATCGTGGGACTTGTGTGGTCTCTGCGGTTTCTTCTGCAAAGATTCCTTTCGGGGCCGTTGCACAGAAGTCGACCGCGATTTTTCATGGAGACTCTGTGAAGCTTTGCTTTCTTAATAAGACGTTTATCATCATAATATTAGCTTTACCTTATTCCCACTTCAGAGCACTGTGCAGAATCAGTAAGGCACCTCTAACCTGGTTTGACAATAAAACTAAATACGAGTCACTCTGTTCATGAAACTAAAATCCATTTTGATCTTTGGAGCTCGAATGAAATGTGAGAGCATCATCAACCAGAGGTTAATTCATACCTTCTCACTGTTGGAATCAAATGGACACAAAACAAATGGATTGATGGATCAATACTCGTCAACACTAATGCACATGAATTTACAGGACAATATGTAGATAAACAGTGAGAATAACCACTTTTTCTTTAAATATAAAACACTTAAAGTCTGTTAAATAAAATTAAATAAATATGTTTTAGGAGATATTTTGTGCTGATGCTACATATCTTGATTTTGATCATATAAAGACATATAGACCATAGCATTAACCATAGTTTGTTGTTTCCAGTGTTTCAATAAGACTCTAAAACTCATACTCTTAATTAATATATTTTTTTTCAATAATAGGCAATACCGTACCTGCTGTATTGAGTTCACCCTTTGCCTCACATTTTTGTTTTTATTTTGATTAGTCCTAAATCACAATTATTCTCGAAAACAAAAGAAAACACAGATCTTGGCTTTTACAAAGGAGGTAATGTGTGTCTTTGTTGTTTAGGTTTTAAGGTTATAACGCAATAACAATCACTTCTGTCTTTGTTAAAATACAATGGTTGCTCTCTTTATTTTTTATTTTAAGTCTTGGCCTTTGGTCGGACAGAAAAAATATGAGAGTGAAACAGCGAAAAATTCAGCTGCTCGTCTAATGTGATTCTGAGAGCTGCGGCCATTTTCAGTCCTCTCCTCCTCCACTTTCATAGTTGTTCCCGCTCTTCTCCATCCGCCGGAGAGTAATTGATTTGGGGAAGGAGTTTTGCATGGGGGAATAAAGGGAGTTGCACGTCGTCTGGTCTCACATTTTTAATCTCGGCTCCATTTCTCGTCCTTTTCATGCCTATAATTTGGTTGATGTTGGGGAAAAAAACAACATCCAAATCCATCGAGGCATCTTTCTTTGCTCTTCTAGGGACTGAAATCGTGACCATCTCTCCGAGTATTTGTCTTTGTTCTTCCTTATTTTCAGATTAAAAGTACAGCAGAGGCTCATAGTTTCAGGCAGGCTGCACAGGGAAAGATATCTCCGATCACCTTTTCTGTCTTTTTAAAAGATTTTGACACATAACTCCTGCTACTCCGCCATTCTCCCTCTTTCTTTAAATAATGGGAAAAGTCTAAATGTGAGTGTAGTACCATGAGCACCATTTTCTGCCGTCTGCATCACCTCGCTCTTCCTTCTCCTTCAAACTTTCATCATCCCTTCCTCCTCCACCGGAGTCTGTTCACCTGCACCCACATTAAAGTTCTTAACGTTATGAAGAAAGTTTTACGAGTGAGAGAAAGGGCTGTGCTCAGTTGCCACGTTAAATTTTAATGTCACCTGTGGACACGTATACACCAAGTTGTCTCAATATTTAATACAGCAATCAAAAGGTTTATGTAGGGCTTCTGAGAACATTTAGAGCAAAGGAATAGTCATTGTTTCTTGTATATTTAGTTTTATGCCCATATCTTGCCTTCTATTAGTTTGTTCTTTTTTTCTTTCTGGTATTTTTAGTCATAATGCTCGATCGTTTCTGGTGCTTCAACTGGATTTAACACTTGCAATAGCCTCTTTTTCATACATGTGGTCTATAAAGTGGTTTTTTAGCTACCCGTTGTCCCACAGAAGCACACACTCAACCACTCTCCCGTCTTTATGCTAAAATTGTCTGGACACTAGACTGCAGCCCACCACCCACCATACACACACATACACACACACGCACCTTCAAAAATACCTTTCTATTTGCCCACTCCCCTCAAAATGGGCGGAAAATGGAGGAGCCGGTGCCAAATAGGCCGTTTGCCAAATCACCGAAAACCCCCCAAATGGTCTCCATTAAAGTTCCCCGGGGTCTTGGTGGAGTGAGGCCACGGTGTGTGGAGGTCATTTTTAAAAGCCCTGTGGAAAGGCCCCCCTCCCAGCCATTTCAGGCCATCACTGTGTGTGTTTGTTCTTGTGTGTGTAAGTGACTGAGTTCAGGCTTTATTAGGCTTCAGTGGTGTTTGGACAGCCGGAAGAGCAGTACTAATAGGACAGAATGATGCAGAAATGGACAGAAAGCCCCCTTGGAGTTCTTGAAGCTCATTTTCTCTCTCCCTCACTTTTGCCCTCTCACTCTGTTTCAATCACTCAGTCGTCCCCCTCTCCTCTCCCCCCTCCCTTTCCCCCTCTTTCCGCTCTTCTCCTCATCAGCTTCGCTCTGCTTTCTCAGCCTCGGCTGTCACACGGTCCCAGTGTTGCTCCACTAATTTCTCACATCCCTTTTATTCCTGCTATTCGGCCTTCTCCCAAAACCACTTTGAGTCAGCGGGGGGAAGCTTTTAGCCACTGATTACTCCTACACGGTAATTTCTCCTTGTTTTGCTCCTCTTTCTGTTTCTTTTGCAAGTCTTTCTCTTTATCTTTCAGCTTCTTCTTTTTTCTGGCTGCCTAACTTCTCTCTCTCTCTCTCACAACTTTTCCACCTCTGATCTTTCATTCTTTGTTTCCCCAACTTTTCTTGGTCACGTATTCTATTTTTTTGAGTCTCCCAAGTTTAAAAATGACAAAGAAATACTGCTCATTGGCTACGCAGGAGACAATCTCACACCCAATAATACACTGTAGGACAGAAATGTCCTCTGTTCAGTTGAATGCGTAGTGTTCAGTTTTAAACGTGGTGGACGACACGTGGCTCCAGCGCCGTGGGATGTAGGATAATTTAAACTAGGTGGAAGTTAAGTCCATTTCCCAGAGTGACCAAACTCCCTCATGGAATCCCTATATATTTTTATTTTATTTTTTGGGTAACCTGTAGCTAGAGGGACATCACTGTTTTCCTACATTTCACCTATATTTTCAAGGTAAAATGTGTCACTAAACAGGAATAAATAGGCTGTTTATTGTCATGATTAGGTTATAATGATGACGTGCCAGATGCCGCCAGTCACCCATGATATTCTCTGTAAATACAGCAATATGCCGGTGTCCTACTTTCCTGTGCAGACTGGTGCAATCAGTGCTCCCAAAAAAAGCTGGATGTGACTCGTCCCCTGGATTCGCTCTCTCCGGCTGCTGTTCGGTGACTTCCTCTCTTGTCAGGTCGTAGAACATGTCCCTCTGTGGATTTGAAAAGGAGGAAACTTTTCATTGTGGTATAAAAGTAGTGGACCTGTGTGACCCTGTAAGATGATATTTCCTGCAGATCCAGAGAGAGATTAACTAAAACACACCAAAGACAAATGAATCCAGGGCAGCACTTAAAAATGGTGCTACACTCACTATGCCGTGTGGCCCTTTTGACAATCACTCCAACGTGTGCTCACCTCGTCAAATGAGGCTCTGCAGCAGTTTTGCACTTTGAACTTTGTAAAAGCTTTCACGGTGAATACCTGCATATGAAAATGTGAGTCACATTGGATTGTTTATAATTGATAAGTGGTGTAAATAACTAACATTCACAAACACATACCACAGTTGTGAATAGATTTATATTTTGAAGATTTGAGAATGCGTGCATTTATTATCTATACCGGTTATACTGTAATGGTTGTGGGGGGGAGGAGCTGCAGCCAATGCCAGCTGACATTGGGTGAGAGTCTACATCCTGGCCCGGTCACTGTAGACTGTGAGAGGAAGCCAGAACACCGCCGAAGAAAACTCACGCAGACATGGGGAGAACATGGGTGAACTGGGATTCAAACTGAGAACCTTCTTGGTGTGTGGCCACACTGGGCCGTCCTTTTAGAATCCAGCATCGGTCAAATCATATGCAGTCACAGTTTGAAAGTAATTTATTCATGTTTCATATTAGCGTGAGCTCTGTACACGTCTAGAAGCTCAGTAAACACGACATGTCACTACTACTTTGACACAGAATTGCATTTAGCTGAGATTTTGTTAATATTTCCCACGACATATTAACATTTCCTCCCTATTCATTTAATTTGTTGTTTTCAGTCGAATGAAAGCAACTGTGCTGATTGCAAAATTAGGTTTTAGTTTGTGTGCTTTCTTTAAATGTTCTGAATGATCTTGGACGTCCTCCTCTCACCTCCTGCTCTGAACTGGGATCTTTATCTCCAGGTTACTTTTGTACTTTTTATCCAGGGGTTGATCTTCAGATGGTCACATATTTCCCAGGTCTTGGTCCGGTGACTTTTCTTTATTCTCTTTGTCTTTGACTTAGTCTTTGTCCTTTTTCTCTCTCTCTCTCTCTCTCTCTCTCTCTCTCTCTCTCTCTCTCTCTCTCTCTCTCTCTCTCTCTCTCTCTCTCTCTCTCTCTCCCCTCCTCCTCACTCTTTGTCTTTTTGCCTGTTTCTCTCTGTTTTGTCATTGTCTCTTCTTTCTCTCCCTCTCATACGTCTCTCTTTATCTTCTCTCACCCGACTGTTTCTCTCTCTGTTCTCAATAACAATATAGTGCACTTCAATTGGCTCTACTGGCAATAAAGACGGATGGAAACATGAGTGAGGGATTGACTTGGTTGGTGCGTCCTCTGCCGCACAACCCTCACCCCTCCCCTGACACATATCCCCCCCCCCCCCCCCCCCCCCACCTTGCACACTGTTACCTGGCAATCTGCTCAGCAGAGATGTGATTGTTGGAGCAACCCGAGCAGAAGTAACACTAAAAGGCTTTTAATCTGTATAAAATCCTCCCTTTCTCATTGGAGCTCCTTTTTGTAAAAGAAAATTGAACATCCATTATCAGGGAACGCTATGTGGAAAGATTTTAGGTGAGCATGCTGTGCGAAGTGTGTGCGTTTTTACATGTGTGTGTCTGTGTGTGTGTGTGTGTCACAGAGGCATTTTGAGTTATGCTTTGCTCACAGCGATGTCTGTAATTAGCAGTAAAAACCCCAGTGATATGGCCGGGGTTGCTTTTCAAGGTTATTCACTCGGTCGGCTAAACTCAAGGAGTCTTTCTGCCCCAATAATTCTCATGTTCGGGAGTCTGTTCTCTGGATGATGATTGAAAGTGTCTGTTCATTATTAATTGAATATTCATTGCATATAAAATGTAATAATCTATTCTTCTAATGGGTTTTCCTTATGCATTTTGATGCTGTATCCCTGTTGCTGACCTGTGACCTTCCTCCATATTCCCGCTCTCAAATCACCTCAACCAGCGAGCTCTGTTTCATTCATCAAATATTAATCCGATTGAGGATATTAATAATTGATTATTACAATTCAGAATCAGACATCCAACAATCACCATGAAATAATAATTTTTTCCATTTGCTCACGGCACATTGATAATTCATATTTTTCTCCATACTTCACTCCCTCCTCTCATTTCCCTCCTTGTCCTCTTATTTTGTTATTTTTTTCTCTCTGATCAGCTCAACACCTGGTGAGGGACCGAGGCCGTGTCACTGTCTCTCCTTCTACCATGGTCATTAGGAGGTTAGGAGCCCCACAAGGGCCCTTAATAAGGAGCAAACTGGGTGTGAAATTAAGGTTGTAGGACAAATAAAGCATCTGTTTTTAGTTTATTTTTAAGCAAGACAGTGGAGATTTAATGTAAATGAAAGGAAAAATACAAACAGCAGGTGGTTTGTACGGTAGTAGCCTTCAGGTCAATTTTTTTTTTTATAACTTACTGTACGTACAGGTTTTTCAACGTTAATTTACATTTTATTCAATTTCTCCCAGCAGTATCCCCAAAGCACCTACAGACAATGGACCACTGATACGCTTTGACGACTCCTCATCTTTTCTCATTAGTGATCGGAAGGAATTAGCGTCGGCAGTGTTTCGTGTTTTGGGTCAAAGATTTTAATCCCTGTGGAGGTTTATTGCAACAACACTCGTCAGGACACTGGCGTACGTATGCGTCTCACTGGACACATTACTGGCAGCCTGAACGTAAACACCAATATCGGTGTCTTGCAGGATTCTGCTGTCCATGTTCCCCTTGAGGTGAAAAACCACCACAGAACCATTTTTTCTCCAATTGAACGTTTTATATGCCAATTCTAAAGTCTGTTTTCTCATCTGTGCAGTCGCTCTCTGCTCTATTGTTGGCAAATACACAATGTTCCTTCAGTTAATATAGTCTTTATTGTTTCTGACATAATTAGTTTAAGCTTAATTCACATCTAATTATGTCAATTTAACTGGATAATGCAGAAATGCCAATTAAATTTACACCAATATTTATAAATATATGTTTTAACACCTTTTAAAGGATTTTGACATGAATATTTCTATCATCAGGATAGAGAACAAGACATCACTGACTTTAACAGGGGTTCTGCTGTTCTGCTTGTCATGTAACTAATGTTAACAATGTAATTAACTTTAAAACACATAATTAATAAGACTTAATAACTCACTCCTTGGCACTATGATGAAGATGGAAATAGAATACATTTAAAAAGTAATTTGTATCAACTTTAACTGAAATTCCTTTATTTTGACTTTACTGTAGAGGTTCTAGACACACGTATAAACATAATATTTGACCAAAATTCAATAAATAGATAGATTTGTATCAATAATGGCATCATAAACAGGGAAATTGAGCTGATAAACATAGTTCCAGAACAAATTGGCAAGTTAGTGAAATGTCCTGCTCGAACAACTGTACATCTTTTATCATAAAATATAATGGATCCTTATCAAAAATAAATCCTTTAACGGAGTCATGTATTTATCAGCTTACATGCATTAGGGCAATTGTTTTTTTAAACTTCATATCAATGTTGGAAGGTTCACAGTTTGAATCTTTTCAAACTGGTTTGGCTGGGCTGTCTGTTGTTTGAATGTTCTCCCTGTGTCTGCGTGGGGGTTTCTCTGTGTACTCTGACGTCCTCGCACAGTTCAAGGACACGCACACTTTATTAGGGGAGGTGTGAGCGTAAATAGCTGTTTGTATCAGCAGCGCCTGCGAAGTTTTCAATGTGTCTTAGCAGTTGATGGATAGTTTGACAAAAACAAATCGATGAGAGCTATTTGTTAACATAGAGGAAAACGCTTATCTGAAGTTGAACCTGCCAGCGAGTGCAGCAGCTGTCGGAGTTACCCATGTACAGCGCCCTGCCTCTGGATGTTGCTCGTCAGTGACGGCCTTAATGGTGGTGGACAGGTATGGGATTGTGAATCAGTGGCCACTGGAGGAGGAAGCTGACCCCGGCTGTCTAACAGCTCATCACTGGGTGCTCCGATTCATTTTCTCAATTCCTAGATGTCTGTCTTTCCCTGAGGGCACTACCCAGCATGCCCCTGCTCTTTGGCTCACAAAAAGGATTGCCTCTGTAAAACAGTCGATGTGGGAGACGGGGGAGAAGAAGTCCACATGTGGGAGACTGTTTGATGTCTTCACAACTCTGTTTCAGCCTGTGTGGGACTAAGCCTTAGACTCAGGCAAACGACCAGCCTGGGCTTTGTCTTTGTGTGGGTGGCACTGTGGTGCAGTGGTGCAGTGGTTCGCGCTGCGGCCTTGGTTCAGGGTTTGAATTTTCTTGTCGATCGTGGTCTTTCTGATTGGGGTTAGAATGTTCTCCTCTCACCTGCGTGGGTTTTCACCGTGTACCGCAGCCTCCTCACAGAGTCCGAAGACATGCAGCATAAGTTAATTGGGGACTCGGATTTGTCCGTAGGTGTGAATTTGAGCTTGTGTGGTCGTGTTGTCTCTGTGATGGACTGTCCACCTGTCCAGGGTGCGCCTCTGTCAGCCAGCTGGGATCGGCTCTAGCCCCCCTGTGGCCCTCAAAGACTAAGTGGTGTAGATAATGTATTGATGGATGTTTTCTGTGTGATTCTGCTGCTGTGGTTTGCAGATCTTCACAGCAAAACAGGCCAGAGAATGTTGGGTGGTATCAAAGTCTTAACCTCACTGCATTAATCATAACCTGCTTATATTCCAAGCCTGCTGGGCCCCAAATGACGTCTCTTTGGTTTGTGTGTGTGTGTGTGTGTGAGTGTGTGTGTGTGTTCACGCATATCATGATACCACGAACAGCAGGGAATGCTTGTTAATAATACATTTACAGCTTTCTATCTGTGCCCTCTTACTCGTCTTGTCTTCCTTTATGGCCTTGAACGCTTCCCTGTCTTTTTGAACCGCCCCAAACTGCTCTCCTCTGTTTTGCCTGGAAGTGGCTGCATCAGTCGATGGTCAGAGAACCGAGTCGCACAGCTTGACTCCTCACAGGTCTGTCTTTTGATTCAGCATGATTATTTTTCCCACTGATCTCTCAACATTTTCTTCTGTCATCATTTAGCCTACAACATGTCAGAAAACATGAAAAGGGAGCATTAGAGCAAGGTCGAAGTCATAAAGTGAGCTTGGGGGGTCCAATGACTCATTATTAACACAAGAGATACATTACATTATGTATTTTGTTATTGTTTAAAACTATGTTTCATAATGTGTTGTAAGTCTAATGTGTGCTTGTGGCATCAACATGATTGTGTATTTTATATAGCTTTATATATTCATCTTTTATATTTTCTAAACTACCATCACATAAGTATATCAAACTTTATAAAATATACATGAATACGTTTACATTAGCATCCATACATTATACTTAAGACAGCAAACACACTGGGGCCCACACTGTTTAATATTTTAGTGTATTATCTTTTCTATTGCTTTTGATCTATGAAGACAAGTATGGTTATTTAGCAAAAGGTTTTGCACAGAAATTACACAGTTGCTCCTAAAATCAAAATATTGCAGATGTTATGATCTAGTGCTGATGGCCACGGGCTCCCCATCGTGTGCGTGTGCGTGTTTGTTTATGTGATACTGTATTTATGTGTGCGTCTGATACTGTGCGTCTCTGAGCACCCTGCTAATGCACCGAGGACTCGCCGTGCCTCTCTTCCTCCCGCCGCATCGCAGAGATTGCCTAAGATAGCACATCTCCGTGTCAACCCCCGCTGAGCTGACTCTGCAGCAGGCCGTCCCATAATATCAGATTTTTATGCATCCCTATAACGTTGCCTGTAAATGTGCCACTCTTTTATCCTCCCCTCTGCTTTCTTTTGTCATTAGCGGGACCTTGCAGGGGCAACCTGGGAGGCAGGTTGGTGTAGGGGTGTAGCTCTTTATTTTCGCCCTCCTGCTCATCTCCCACATGTGCTCTCACACCGAGAGACGAGCACGGGGCGTGTAACTGCTGATGGGAGCGATGCTGCTGTTCTCTCAACATGATACCGCGGATACGCTGCTTCTGACTGTGTAGAAGAAGTAGCTAAAAGAAATATTGAACTATTATTCCTAAGTCAAAGTTGAAGATGAGTAAGTTAAGTGGATAACAACAGTGGTTTATATTCATAGCTTCAGGATGACGTCAGACACCAGTCATCAGTCTTTCCTGTATTTCTTCAGCCCCGGTCCTCCAGACTCGGACCATATGAAAAGATGATAAAGCTGTTTCAGCCCATGTTTTGTCCATATGCACATTTTTAAGAGGAGATCGTGAACATGCTGCTCTGAGGACTTGTCTGCGTGGGATGGTTTCGATCACACAGAGGACAGATCTTTGCCTCTCTGAAATATCAAATGTGGTCGGAATTAGCAGTGCCACATCTGTACGGACGCCTAGCAACAGTGAATGGATCACAAACAAAAACTTGTGAAAAAGAGAAATTTTCTGCATCGGTCTCGTTGAATACTTAGTTTAATTTAAGTGACTTGTGCCTTCAGACATGCACTGAACTCCAGATCTTTTCCTGAAATTTTTCCCTGATGGAAATTTACGAAGATGCCAACTTGGTTATAACGAGATTTGAATATTGGCCGGTGTTGATGTGCCGTAAACAAAAACACATGACGCTTTACCCGGGCGCCGACTCTGGCCTGAACGTTCCAGATACTTTCCTGATGTTTTGATGCATCTGACCAGGACCATCTCCTGCTGCGTTCTTCAGATGTGATACTGAAACAAAGTCCATGTTTGAAAATGGCTTCATATTCTTTAAATGGCCTTAAGAACATCAGTGGACGCTTGTGTCAACACTGTTTTCTGCTTCTTCTCACATTCTCATTTTCGTTTGTGGGTTCATTCCTTCAGTTCTCTCTGTGTGTGTGTGTGTGTGTGTGTGTGTGTGTGTGTGTGTGTGTGTGTGTGTGTGTGTGTGTGTGTGTGTGTGTGTGTGTGTGTGTGTGTGTGTGTGTGTGTGTGTGTGTGTGTGTGTGTGTGTGTGTGTGTGTGTGTGTGTGTGTGTGTGTGTGTGTGTGTGTGTGTGTGTGTGCGCGCGTTCCGGACAGAAACTGTCCCTGCTGGAGATGTCTTGCTTTTCATTTCTTAAATTCACAACAAAGCCCCGGGGAGCCACACTGGTATTTCTGCACTGGGCTCCTGACAACATGTGAGAGCACTGTTTTGTTTCAGCCGTTGCTTTTTCTCAGCTCACTCACTCACTCACTCACATGCCAATACATTTGGTGGAGTGACTCACTTTGGGTTGGAGTGGGTGTGGGTGTGTGTGTGTTGGTGGTGGCTCATACATGTGGGTGAGATGGATTTATAATCTGTTCTCGATATGTTTTGTCTCTGGGAAATCTGCACACGCGAGCCAGCGGATTCTCTCATACGTGGGGTTAAGCTCTCTCTACGCAGTGAAGTATCTGAAGAGCTTGTCCCTGTTGAGGTGCAGCGAAGGGCCTCTTTCTTATGTCATGTGCTACTGTCTAGACGACGACCCCCTCCTGCACTGTCCCTCTCATTGCTTTTCTTTCTCCATTTTCTTTCTTTTTTCTGTTTTCATTTCAGACTCTTGTGCTTTCCCCTCCGTCACTCTCTCACACTGCACCCCATAGGACCCAGGGGAACAATGGTTCTCTAACAACCTTTGCAGAAACCCTGTGGACCCGATGACTGTGCAATATAAATCAGAAAACAACACGAAATGTCAGGTTTCCCAGTTTTTTCTTTTTGTACTGGCAATGCACAGGTTGCTGATACCCCAGGCCTTGTTATAAGCTAATTTATTATGCAAGCCATGCTGCGTATGACCTAGCTCCTGTACAATTAGCATTGACGTGGGTAATCTGAAAGTGAATAAAGGTTTAACAGTGACCCCTTAGCCATCTGTGATACTGCCTAGCTAATGAGCTTACCACTGACTCTCTCTGTCTCTGTGTCGGTCAGTGTCAGTCAGTCTCACACATACATGCACAAACACACAGTGGACCTATATAGCTATTAGCCATGTTAATGGGTCAGGTCCTTGTTAAACTCCTGGACATTAATTGTCCAGTTGAGCAGTAATGGTAAAGATAATGGTCGACCTGTCTGCAGCTTATTATGTCGGAGAAAATAAAGCACTTGGCTTTGGAGCATTCAGCAGGTCCACATACATCGGAGCAGGGATGTAGCTGGGTCGGCCACTAACCAATGGGTCGGAGGTTCGATGTCCGGCGCTTCCGGTCTGCGAACTGAAGTGTCCTTGGGCAAAATGCTGAACCCAAATTTCCCCCCTGACTGCTTAGCTGGCAAAGTCTGAATGATGCCGACCGGAGCCTGAAGGGCTGGGTTCAGACAAGAATTAAAAAATCGGGTCACGTCGGCTGGTCTATCTACTTGCCTTTAATCTGGGAAAAGAGTCTTGGATAAAACGTCAGGTTTGGACATAAAGAAAGGAATGCCTGTTGGGTATGGGTCAGGATTGGTTAATTTTCTTTTGGGCTGGGTGGGTTTGTGAATGTGTGCATGTGACTTTTGATTAATGTGCTGTAAGTGATAAATAAGACTAGAAACGTATCCATACAGTCTACTTACCATGTCCCTACCTTTTTGTTTTGTATTGAAATGTGTTGTTTCTATTCCCCTTGCTTTTTCCTTCCCCCACTTGTGTTCTGAATCTGTGGCTCTGTAACTCTTCCAAGCCAACACACCAGAAATCCATTTCCATCTAGTCGATAATTTCAGGGTTTCCTGCAGTGTTTTATAGCAGGGGCAGGAGGGAGAAAGCAGAGAGAGCTGCACGTTGGCAGGAACGAGTCTTTACAAGTTGTGAAAAGTGGAGACAAACAGTGCAGAAAAACATACAAAAGCAAACTGACTCGCAGTGCAGCAGTCTCAGGAGTCAATGTGTGCAAACGTTTTTGTGGCTGCACGTCACTGTGTGTAAGAGTAGTTGATTTTTTGGTGAGTTAGTCCTTAAACAGATGTAAAGAGAATCCAGGTTGTAGACAGGATTTCTTTACATTGTGCCTCTTTGGAGGACAGGTAGTTAGAAGCTGCCTCGCTTATAAAATGTATGGAAAAAAGCCTCTCTGTCCTCCCTGGCTCTTTATATTTGAATCATTTGAATCATACCTCCGTCTCTCTGACAGCAGATATCTGTCCCTGTCACTGCTCATACCATCACTGGGAGTAATGCCTTGTGAACGAGCTCTGCACAGGCCGATAACATGTAACAGCTTTCTAATTCCCCTGCCCGGGGCCCTGTCACCTACCCGGCCATTATCTGCATAACAGAACTGCCAGGATGCTCTTGTGTGTGCGGATGTGGGGTGCACCTGCCGAGTATTTAGGATGTCAACTGTCTCCACACCGCTTCCCGAGCTCTAATCATTAAGACTGAGCAGGCTGAGGCGGCATGCCCGGTGGCCATGAGGGCAGAGCAGGCCACTACCCTCAGGCCAGCCCTGGGTCTTTCTTCCCTACCATGACATTGACAAGGTGGAGGGAATGAAGTAGGGACTCTCACTGTGGATGTAGTGCTGCGGTTCGAATCAGGTCACGGTGCCTACAAGCCTGACATAATGAGTCCGTCCCTTCCGACAGAAGACCAAAACAAAATCAGCCGTAATGACCGTCTTCATAACAAATCGTTGGCAGATGGGTTTGACTAAGAAAGATTACAGTTTTTAC
Organism: Pleuronectes platessa; assembly: GCF_947347685.1. Taxonomy (NCBI): domain Eukaryota; kingdom Metazoa; phylum Chordata; class Actinopteri; order Pleuronectiformes; family Pleuronectidae; genus Pleuronectes; species Pleuronectes platessa. The sequence continues at coordinate 22,769,987 of NC_070629.1, read as the reverse complement.
GTTGGCTTTATTAAAATGAACTAATAATTAAATGTCTGTAAAATGAATGAAGGAAGCTCATGACGTGAACTAATGATTCAAAGCTAAAGTTGGTGTTTAGGAATGTTTAGGACTCACTGGTTTGATGTGTGTGAGTCCAAGAAGACGTTTTTTTTCTTTTTTTTCCTTTTGGTCTCTTTCAATTTTCCTCCTGCCGCTGCTGCAGCTGTCCGGCTGTGCCTGACCTCTCTCTTTAATCATCCTGTTAATCTGGAGGCTGTCCATTGTGACCGAGAGGCTCCACAGAGCCGGTTGCACCTGTGTCCAACATTCATGATCACATTGGGGGGGCACGGCTCTCGGATTGTGTGACAATAAGCCAGTTTAGTCCAGATCCTCACGCAGCCGGTTTCCTTTTCAAAGCAAACTGGGATGTGAACACTGCAGATGAGGATGAGTTTTGTTCATGGTAAAAATTAAGAGAGAGATGATGAGCCGATAGCTCACTGGAAAAACATAAAACAACAAGAAGATCAGAGAAGTGATCTGAACAGTGTGTTGGACTGTGTTCGGACAAAAGCGGCCGTTTGAAACCGTTTCTAATAGAGTGAGAGAGAGAGACTGATGTCTGGAATCAATATGTCCCCTCCTACACATATTTTCAATTAAATGTTTTCTGGCCTCTTCTCACGGCACAAATGACCAACATATTAAATAAGCACGTTATGCTCTGCTTTATGCTGTAGCCAGTATTACGTCAATGGGACATTTATATAGCCTTTCTCAATCTGATTATGTGATTCAAGAAAACCCCTTTAAACAGCAAACTTCTGCTTGAGAAACCTTACTTCTTTTAATTGGATAGAGTGAGTAAAGTTTCAAACTTTAAATTTCCGAAGTTGGAACAGCACTGTTTATAGGCAAAGTGATGTGGTAGCTCGATACCGAGAACAACGGTATTGAAATAAATTAAGGTAAATAAGTGGAAGTTAAGAAAGCAGTTTCTTAGTCTGAAGATTTTTTTTATATATAAGATTTGCGGTTCACAGATATATATATATATGTATATATATATCAGTAACGCATGATCAAAAACTGTGATGATAATTGATAAGAAAAAAAATTGCTTATGGTCATTTACAAGATACTTTCATACGATTGATCGCCAGCGTGAGAAACCCTTCAGCACCCGGAGTTTCTTTGGCTAATTATGTCCTGATGAGACAGACGTGGGACGCAGCAAGGCCGTGCTGAGATTAAAGATTAAGATGAGATTAAAAATGCAACGTGGGAGGGTCTTTTTTCCCTATTATCTGCATAGTTGCATTTTTCACATCACAAACTCTCTCGCATTCACACACTTAGGGCCTCACAGTATTTGCTGAATAGCTTATTTAGCAAGGATTAACATCAAAGATCCACCAACAAGATCAATGTCATCTCCAACAAACTCCAAAGGTTCTGAAAACCACTGTTTTTCCCTGAGAGAGAAAGAGAGCGTTGAAGTTGTTTGTTGCCGGGCCTGTGATTCTCTCAGCCGCTGCCAGCTCCCGTTCCATATCTCATACTGTCGATAAGAGGAAGAGGCGGCAGCTCCCTCCATAGACTGCTGAACAGCACAATCCAATATGAGCCACAGCTGTAACGGCAGGCATCGATGGTCGCGTCACAGGAGCGGCCTGTCATTCTGATCCGGGTCTGTGGTCAAATTGGCCTCTTTAGCCCCATTTTTCATCATTAGCATGAGACATAAAACTAAGTAAAGCTCAGAGTGGTCCTGAAAAGTGACCTGAGAAGTCAATTTCAAGTCCACCCTGATAGATTGTCCCGCTCAGCTACCAGGGGAACGGAAAAGGGTTAAGAGGTTCAGAGCTGTGGAGATCAAGTCTCTCACTGGTCCTTCCACTTCTTTTTAAAGAGACAGACCACCAGTGAGACACTAAACCAGGTCCCATATGGGTCCTGCTGCTGTGGAAAAACACCTTTACATCTCTAAACAAATTACAGCATGTGGTATAAGCTGGGAGGACGTTCTTTTTCATGATAAAGCATTGACATGCACTATTAACAACATGAATACAAATTTGTACTCAAGGATGAACAGGTATTGCTGCTCAAAGGTTCTTACAAATCAGTTTTTTTCAAAACTCAGGATTGAATATGTAAATTCTGACAAAATACACCAAATGCCTTTTATCAAATTCCATCAAAAATCATCACTACATATATTATACAAGTCTGTGCAGGCAAGGATGCAAACTTCATCTTCACTGGTTGGCATGGAATTGGCTGCTGTGGCTCAGGAGGAAGAGCGGGTCGTCCACTTATCAAAAGGTCGTGGTTCGATATTTAAGTGTCCTTGGACAAGACGCTGAGCCCCAGGATGCCTCCAGTGGCTGACGTTCTTGACATTTTCTCTGTAATGTGCAAAAACACAAATCCCGCATCTTCAAAAGTCAGCCCAGCTCTTAATAGTTTTTGTGTAAGCAAGTGCTTCTGTGTGAGTCTGTACAACACAAGCTGAAGGGCGAGTTAGAAAATTGATGGCTTTGCGCGGCAGAGTGAATGGGTTTAGAAGTAGAATTTCCAATAATGCATTTTCTCTGGCCTCCCCTGAAAGAGGGTGGAGAGAATAGCGAGTTGTATGTTTTTCTTATGAAATGGTGTATTGAGTCCCGCCTGTGTGTGCTTCTTTGAAAGGCTGAAGTTTCACTCTACTATACAAAGCTGACTTTCTGTTTCATTGTAACATGTACCAACACAGCAGCGACAGTGGAGCGCGTTGTCATCACTCACCAGCCCAGGGCCTTTCACTATGTAGCATGGAGCCATGAAGCTAATATGGCACGTTGACATTGAGGATGAGCCCTTTAGAGAATACACGCTTGGGAAAAGAACAGACTGAGATTTGAAAGCTCCAGAGAGAGAGAGGTGTTCGAGGGCTTTGACAATGCGCTGTAATGACAGACACCACTTTGCATTTGAAGAAGTAAAATGATGTGTCTCTCAGCTTCCTCAACAGTAGCTTCTGATTTCCGCCCGACACGCGGCAAAGAGCTATTGATATATCGCTTTGGAAAAGAACACGCTGGGATTTGAAGCCTCAGCAGAATGGGTAGAGGGTTTTGACAATGTGGTGTAATGACTGTGCATTTATAGGAGTAAAGTATGTCTTTTAGCTTCCGCCTGAAGGGCTTTTGATTTCCATCTGACACGCAACAAAGCACTATTGATCCTTGGGGAGGGGGAGGGGGGGGGAAGGGGCTACGGACAAATCCTCTTCTTCATCTTTTGGAAACTGCGATGAAGGGCTCTCCAGAAGGCAACGCTCATCGCTCCCACCCGCACAAACACACACATGTACAATTACCTACGCACACGACCACTTCATGAGCAGAGACAGTGTGTGAAACTCTTAAGGCTTAAGCCACTGAATGAATGACAGGTAATTTCAAGTGAGGCGTGCAGCGTGCAGACGAGTGAGCTGATCAATCACTTTGGAGATGACCCATGCAGATTCCAGTTCTCCCTGGCATCACCAAGGCTGCTGACATCGATAGAGCAAGACAAGATGGCTTGACAAGTGCATGCGAGGGAAGAGAGAGAGGTGTGCGCTGTGCATATTACAGATAGCACATTAATCGTTTTCCGATAACATTGCATAAAACGCTTTCTTTGTTCAGGCTACGGAATTATTGCTGCCAAATAGCTACCATTTACTTTTTTTTTGTGAGTTATGTGAAAAGCACGGGGCGAGTTTTTCATGGATTTCTTTTTTCCAAGTGGTTCTGAGATGGCCACAGCTGGAGAAAAGTGGACGTATTGATCGTGGGAGTTTCATTTTTCAAACATTGTCATCTTTCAGAGCCAGCTTCGATTTTTGAAAAATATACAGTGTGCTTTCAGACCATTTTATGGCCATTTTTGTCTCAGTGTACAGTGGAGAGATCTGAAAAGCCGCTGGCGAGGTGGTCGTCGGTGAAGGTGGAAGACCACACTCCTATCAGGGAGACTAGAAGTCATTATTTTGGCCTAGTTCACATTTAAAGAAGAGCAGCAAGTAACAACTATGTATTTTATAACCCGTCAATGTCCTTATTAACATTTTGATTGAATGTGTCTATAAAATGACCTTAAATAGTGAAATACCTTATTTAATCCCAAGAGTATTATTACATTTACCGCTGTATGAAAACAGGGAAAAGCCACAATTCCTCACATATGAGAAGCGGAAACCACCAACTACTTGGCAGGTTCGTCTCATGACATAACAATAGACTGAGTATGAAATCATTGTTGATCAGGTGACTTGAAGAGTAAGAGACAAATGGTTTGTACTTTAAACCCTGTTTGGACTTTATCAGTGTCCCCAGGTGGAGATTTTAATCAGACAAGAAAAAAAGCAATAACGTTTTTATATTTACATTTCTCGTTTTGGTCATCTATTAAAGAAAATTAGAATCAGGGCTCTGATTAGTGGGGTTTTTTCCATTAACAATTTATCACTATGTCAGAAATAGAAAAACATGGATTTCTGCCGGTTTTTATCTAATTCCTGATACCATAAACATTTTAGGTGTCTTTGCTTTAAAGCGTTCAAGGACTTTCTGTTGAGGAAAGTCCCTGCTTGAAAACAATTTCTCTTTGTACAAAACCACCTCTTTTTCTATTATTTTTTTCTTACTAAATCCCACTTACTTGACTCGCCTCCTCCTGCCCCCAGTATATGTTTAGTTAAAGTGTGAGATTGTGGCTTTCTGCTTCCTTTGTTTGACTCGCTTGCCTCTGACCAGGCTGCCCTTTCACCAGCTCAAATGAGTAGGTCAAATGTTATGAAAGGCAAGAAAGACGGTCAGAGAATGGCACATGCCAAGTGCCCACAGCATGGCATTGTGGGAAGTAGCACAAGCACAAGCCGAGTGTGTGTGAGCATCCAAGAGCAGCCTGTCCTGTCTTCACCTCGACCAGAAAAAAAAATGGCTTCTGAATTAAACCATCACTAACTGAAGGGTGTTATCATGTGCCCCATTTGCACATATAAGATTGTACTCTTTAGTCATAAAGATATATAGATATAGTGGATTTTATAAAATCTCGGCACTGAGTTCCTTTCAGAACTTCATTAAATAAGAATGACTTCTTGAGAACAGTATTTCATTTTCTCTGACGACTTGATGGAGACACAAGAACCTCTATTAAGCTTCAGTGGATTTCCTGCGATCGGCTGTGAAGTGACTTCTTATGCAAAGCCGCTGGATGGCATGAAGATGGATCGTTAATAGAATGTGTTGCAGTGTACTCAGTAATCATTATTAATCTGTGTGTCGGCGGATTCTTTCTCGGGCTCGGCCCAGTGTTCATAAAGCTTGGTTAATTAGCCTGATTGATTAGTCGGTGGTGATTCAGAGCTCTCATCGCGGCCCCTCATCCCGTCAGGCCCCCTAATAAGATCAGATTGCCCTCATATTCATGTACCCGCTCTGAACACATACACACTCACACTCACACACACACACACACACACACACACACACACACACTCGTAAGCACACGGCTTGTTTGGCCTGTCACACCGCCTCTCCATCTTTCTCTCTGCCTGTCTGTCACATTCATATTTAGACAAGATTTAGAGGCATGAAAGAAGCAGTCAAGCTTGCCAAAGCAATACTCTGAAGACTGGAGGCAACATTATGTTAACATAAAAAGATTGCAAATCTCCCATTCCCCTTCATCCTCTTCTTTTCCTCGTCTTCCTCCCCCCCCCCCTGTCTCTCACTGTGATCCATCCCGTGTTACTGTCTCATCACATCTCATAAATATGACGAGTCCCTCTGTTTAGCCAAGGAAAATATCACGGGAGACCAGGACCTTTACATCTGTCTAGACTCAGCTGTGTATTTGGTCTGGCTGTGTGCTACCATGTGTCTGTCTGAATGCCTTGTGTGAATGTTTTCATGTCAGAATGAAAAAAGCCTGTTAATATCTTTGTTTCTCTGCAGGCCTGATTGTGCCCCAGCTTTGCTGAAGCCTCAGTTGCAGATCAATACACATGCACTGCTCCAAGCGAGCCGCCCTGCACTTATCACACAGTGCCTGCTCATCAGCACAGAGACAGCACAGTAAAGAGACTCTCCCTTGCTGTAGTAAAACTTTACGACTTTCCGTGTTGCTTTTGTCTCCAGGCATTGGATATTACAGAGGATAATAAGAATTCATTTAGAATTTTGCCAGATCACCAGTCCTCCGCATCAATACAGCCCATCTGAGCTCTTTAAAAGGAGACAATGTTCGGTCTGTGTGTGTGTGTGTGCATGAGTTTATGAGTGTGCATGCTTTTATGTGTTTGCAACTAAGTTTGTGTGATTGTGAGTTTACTCTGAGGCTGTGATGAACCCACTGCAGTATCGCCCCTAAGAGAGTGTTCATGGAGAAAATGATTACCTCGGAAAGTACAGAACTTTGATGAAAATTGTCCCACCTCAATTTCCACCTCGCAGGCAAGCAGTTGGCGTCCTTGTTTATGGGTAATATTGGAAATCTCTAAAATTAAAATACAGCGGATTCAGTAACAGAGAGCTTTCATCATGATATCCGATGGCCTTTTATTGAGTCATTCTGCTGAGTAAAGGGGTCTTTGTAACTGTGAAGTAGAAGTGTATAGATGTTTGCTTTATTCTGGTATAATACCGACTTTTAAAGTTTTGGACCCTTGTTTACTCCAATACCCCGATATTCAGAAGCTTCATCAGGCCTTATATCTGCTTTGAGGGGCCCTGCTGGTTTGATAGGCTCTGAAGGCTGTGGCTGATAAAGTACGAGCAGTTCAATCGACCTCCACCTACTTTCAGAAATGGAGCAAAAATATCCCAAAAAACGATCGCTGCCTTCTTCGTGGATCGTTATAAAGCGCTCAATAAATGGGCTCAACCAATCGTGGGTCAGTCTCAGATGTTGATCATGATGATAGACCCTGTTTACATAGCATCAAAAATGTACTAAAAAGAAACTTACCTGAAAATGTTCAACTTGACTTTTCAGATGGGGTTTATGGGCCAGGGGTCAACCGAGATGCTTTGGCTTCACTTTTGTGAGGCTTCCCTTTTGTTTAGTTTGTGACTATGTCTGTTACAGTCTGTGGTTTAAACCATATCAATATTTTTGCAAACTAATACATAAGAGACATTATTATTTATCCACATAACTAAGATTACATAGTAAAAATATGAGCCATAGTCAGTTGGGTGCATGTATACGAAATGTACCCTCAGGTTGATAGAAGGCTATGCTAACGGTTAGCATGTAGCTTTATCTCATTGTTCAATTCTCCAATATCTGTATAAGCAAAGCTTCAAAATGCTGTTGATCCAATTTTACAGCAATTTCCCTACGATGCTGCCAAGACTTGTTTGAGTGACAATTGTGCGGTTACAGCATAACTGTGGATCTATTTCTCTGCTCTGATTCTGAGGTTTCTGGCTGGTCGTCTTCCAGGCGCAGCTGGAGCAGAGGTCGGCCTCCAGCTGCTGATGAGAAGTTTAAACTTCTGCCACCTTTTGCTTTTTCTTCAGGCAGCTGAGTGTATTTTTTCATAACGTGCATGTGTGGGCTGAATCAGTTTTTGTGCGGCTGTGTGATTGTTGATCATTATCAGAATTTCAAACTTGCCCTCCACACACTCCTTAACCTGGCTCGTACGTGTGTGTGTGTGTTTGAGAAATATGCACAATGGAAATTGTGACATATTTTGGAGCATTCTGACCGTGATGTTTTTCTCTATGACAATCTGCCAATTTTTAAATGATGGAGGAATGTAGATCCTGGATGCAAGGGAGTGAGAAAGCTACAGAGTGCGAGGTGAAATGCAATCCCCTCTGGTCTTTCTCTGTTTCCATCTCTTTTGCCTTCGTGTTTGATGGGAGTCAAACAAGTCGTATGATAGACGATATTGACAAGCTTAAATGCCCTTATTGGATGAGAAGTGGCCCCTGGGTGCTGCCCCAGCGTTTTGTAAGAACAGACCGCCAGACAAAAACCACACACTCACATATAGAGCTTCCCCTTTTCGCTTCGACAGCACTCTCAACAATTACCTCCAACTCTTTTAAACACACACACACACGTGCGTGCACACTGACACACACATAGACAAACACTATCTTTACGACTGCAGCATTTTCGCCATTCCAGCCCACGTTTTTTTGTTTTCTTCTGCTTTCCTTACCTCCTTCACCCACAGGCCATTAAACCAGATCCCTTCTAAAAGGCTTTAAGGCTTCTCTTGGCCGGCCACTTCTTCTCCAAAGCTCTGCCATGGCTCTTTTCATGTTTTTAAATCAAAGTCCATGAAAGGTTGAGGGGGAAGAGGGGGGAAGAATTTTGGGACGGGTTTTTGTGTTTGCGGGTTGGAGACAAATCTTTGCTACAGACCCATATGGTCTTACTCTCACACAGACACACACACACGCACGTACACAGGCTTAATCTGATATGGTACATGCCCTCCTGGCCTGTTCTGCTCTGCTGGGATTTTACTTTGTTCTCCTCTCTCTCCCTTCTCACCTGCTGAGAGTTACTGTAGATGTGTAAGCTGCTCTCTCTGTTTTTGTCTCTTCTGCTTTCACACACGTGTGCCCACACACACACACAGCTGCACCCACACACTCTGTGCTGCACAAACACCGGTATATGAAAGACGGTCTGGAGGTGGCCTCTGCTGTGATTCGCTCGCCTTTCTCGCAGATGATTGTGATTTAAAGATCCCGGCAGTGTGTAGTGCTTTTGATATTGCTGGTAGTCAACCTGAAAATGTTTTCCTTGATGGTTTCTTGGCAGTGGCCATGTTGGGAGAGCTCTGGTCAGTTCATTTCACCTGCCAGCTGCTCAGGATGGACTGACTGCTCATTCTGGATCCTGTTTTTTTTCCTCTTCTCCAATTTTTGAACGCAGAAAGACAACTCTGCTCTCCCCTCCACCTTATCTCAACCTGGCCCTGCAGATCAGCCTTCATATGCATCAGTGTCTCAGAGAGGGAGCGCTGACTCACCTTCAGTTAATATTTTCTGACTGCAGCGAGGGGTGATGGGTGGTGTGGTGGGTCCACACCTGAGGCGTAGAATTTGAAGGTGCATGTTATTGATCGCTCTGCAAAACTATGTGTTTCACCCCAGGTGGGGAACATTTTTCCTCTCTAGGGCTATTTAAATTTTCATAACATCCTTCCTGGGGCACACTAAATTATTGAACACATACATTACAATTTTTACTTGTTTACCTTTTGTCTCTGTCCTCGTTTGATATATGATCGCTGAAACCTTTTGGGAATTCAAAGAATTGACTGAAAAGTTGATACATCGCACAAAGCATGGAGTCATCCTGGAGGGACTGAATCCATCTATTTAGGTCCATACAAATCTACTATTGTTCACCAAATCAACTGAGATTCATCCTCTGGAGAACATGGATACAAATGGAAAAATTCTATGCAATCCATCCAATAGTTGTTGAAATATTCAGGGTGGACCAAAGTTGAAGGAGCCTTTTTTACCCAGATAAGCCTTAGTGCATGTGACTTGATGAAAGATAAATGGATGCCTGCCTCCTTCTTTTTTTGACCTCACTTTTCCTTCGCTGTCTCTCTGGGTCGTCCATCTTCCTCTGCCTCAACTGAGTAACCTTAAAGGTAGACCTGAAAACAGACGAGGGAGAGGCAACCTCAGAGTGACAGAGGTGTGATTAAGACTACGGGTGTGTATGAAGGAAGACATTAAGGGAATGAAGGGTTTCTGGACAAGCATAGTGATCGGTAAATAGCAAGACTTGCAAGTAGTCGTTTAATCAGTGTTAGGAGGTAGGGCTCTACACAGATCCATGGACACACACCAGGCTGTGAATGAATAGAAGCGAGGTGGGGAGTGTGGCTCTGTGTCCCTGACTGTGTGGTCACAGGGTGACATCGACTAACAGTGAGATCAACTTCTTTGCAACAAAAACATACTTATATTTCAAACCTAATTCTGTAGCTCAAAACAGTCCAAGCCGAAATAGGGATGCACTGATGACCTCTGGATTATTATATCAGTCATAAAGCTAGTCTTGAAAATACAGTGTGTTTCCTGTAATAACCAGCCCTTGTTACTGAGGGGGTTCAAAGCACACCTGGCTGTCCTGTATAAAAGCCTGGCTGATTTATGGTTAGTAGGTAAAAACTGTGTCCATATCTGTGTGTATGTTTGCAAAATGGTTGTATTTTATAGTTTGTATATGTCATAACGAGGGGCTGTCTTAGTGGCAATAAAGCAGGATCACTGATTTAAAGGGGCTTTAGTTTCATTAATTAGTTTGAGTTTAGAAACAAGTTGTATATTTAAGTCGGTTCTTGCAGGATATATTTTTTTTAATCTGTAAACTTTTCTTCAAGTTTGTGCCTTCAGTTCCTGGTTGCAAGCCTCCACCTTCATCCCATCTGTTCTTGGGTTTAGACAGATTCAAACATTCAATCTTGTGTTCTTTAATAAATGATGGGGGTAGATTTACCTGGTTTCGTAAAGCCAGTATTGAACTATGATTAATGAGGTAGCAGCTGGCCAGCTGTCTAATATATAAAAAAAATGTTTTAAGTCTGCCACTGCTCTAAGCATTTTACAGATCCTAACTCAAATGCAGAAGTTTGAAAAACTAAATAGAACAAGATTAATCCTTATAGTTTTAAGGATGTAACTTGCTGCTCTCACCTCGTATCTGTGTCTGTGCAACGTTTCTGTTGTTGCACAAACTCAATTCTGCAGCTCAATTGGCAAGTCACCACTCTCTGCAGTTTAACTGGCCAATTAATTATCTTGTCAATCCTGGAGTAAGGACACTGCCTGAGGAGGGGCGCTGATTGATGTACTATTTCGAAACCTCCTTGGATTATGACTAAGAATTAGCAGACTGTCCAGAATCACCATTTTGGGTTTGCAATAAGGAAATTGCTAAGCTTTTACCAGCCTTCTTTCCCTTTTGGCTAACTCTTTATTAACCTCAGGAACAGTCAATGACATTTCCTGACAGCTGTGGTAAAACCACCGACAGAACTAATACATATTTAATAAGAAATTCAAGATACTGAGTTTGAATTATTTTTAATGCTCATCTACAGAAATTGTACTTACTTCAAATGTCTTTGGTAAAAAAAATATGTCGGAAAAAGCTCCCACCTTCTCAAGCTCCAGTCAAGTGTTTCTTCTATAATTTGCTCGACTCAGAGTTTCACTTTAAATTCAGACATAATTGGCATTTACCTTTCAAAACATGTCAGATTCAGAGTGCACTTTGACATACTTTAAAAAAACATCAAACAAGGAAGCGTTTGTGTGTGTATCCATCACAATGTTGACATGCAATGGGCCTTTTGGGAGTTTCTCAAAGAACAATTGAAAATCAGATTTTTTGGTTCTTTCATGTTCTTTAAAGTTTGTTTTTTGTTTCCTCGGTTAGTCACAGTGTAGAGATCCGTCTCTCTGTCTCCTCTTCTTGTCTTATTTGGCCTTTTTTGATTGATGAAAAGTTTGAGGAAGCACTGAGCAAACCCACAGAGAGGACAAACAATCTCCCACATATTGTTGCAGTGCAGAGTGTGGTGAGGGAGGCGGGGAAGCTATCAATACCCCTATTGATGACTACAGTGGAAGCTGGTGGAAATGCTTTCCTATTGATCGCTGATCCATTATGAGCTGTTACTCGACGGCTGGGTGAATGATGGGGAGCGGCCCATCCATCATAAGTCGCCCACGCAGCTTGGACCAAGCACACTTCTGGCTGTTTTGTCCGTTATCCTCCTCCACCTCCTCCTCCTCCTCTCCTTCTGTGATCCTCCTTTTCTCTGCTGTTCTTCTAACACAACACACAACGACCCTCTGCACAGATGGACCAAACATTTTGGCTTGAATCTGACAGCACCTGTCAGCACACTCTACCTTTGAAAAATGCACTCACTGTAATTATTTACTAAAATTACTGGCAGGTTCAGTTTGTCCCTGATGCAAACTAAAGGAAAAAAATGTCCTTCAGATGTCTTCTCTCCAAGAATGCCATACCTTGATCCTGGAAATGTGCATGAATGAAACAGATTCAACATTATTGGACTAAATGAATTAAAAAAGATTAGTTCTTTAAGAGAAAACATGAAATAGAAAGTATTTTTGCAATGGGAGACTAATGTGAACTTTCTCTCTTCTCTTCTACCTGCAGGTCACTGATCGGTCTGTGCAGGCTGTTGCAGAGCATTGTCCTGAGCTGCAGTTTGTTGGCTTCATGGGCTGCCCTGTGACCTCCCAGGGGGTCATCCACCTCACAGCGGTAAGTTCCACGCAGTTCGATATATTATCAACTTTTATTACCGGGGGCGTATCCCGGAATTTTTTTCACTGTCATTCAAACTGTGAGATTGGGCTTTTATCAATCTTTTCGTTGATTTCTCAGGGAATAAATTATGGATCTTGATGAAAAACTGTTAGTGCCGTTTGGTGCAGTTTACATTTCCAAATTTAAATCTGGATCTAGTGCATATAAATGTGGTTTCAAAAGACGACTGTATAAACTCTGAATACCCTTTGTATTTATTAATGGCATAGTTCCTCAGTCGTGACCTGTTGTTAGAGCTCAAGTCCTATGTTTACCCTCTGAAAAGCTGAAGATACCGTACTTCCTGCAGAAGTTTAATTTCAAGTAACAGCTTAACTCTAATTAGTTGCATCATTAAGTGTCAAAAGAAGTTTCGGTCTGACTAAATTGGTGTAATCCTGTTACTGCAGGACAGCTCTCTCCGTGTCGCTGCAGGCCATGCAGTGTTTCCAGGGGGTAAATTCAAAATTTGGAGAGTAAACTCTGGGTGCTGGTTGTGTGTTTTATCTCAGACTTAGCTCTGAAGTTATTTTCCGTTAACTTTTAAATCTCATGAAAGCCTAATGAGATGAATCCTAATAATACGCTGCTGTTCCGACTACACCCTGCTGTTTGGATATTACCATGCTAATGAACAGGGCTCTGTGGTTAAAGATGTTCCATGCCATATAAACATGGACACACTTGCACTCACATGGTGATTGCTTGAATTTAATTCACCAGTAGGTAGTGCAGCCTATTTTTGCTTCTCATTTATTTAGTTTTACCAACCTAACCTCAATTTAGAGCGTGTAAGTGTGTGCACCTATGTCTGATCCCAAGTGTGCTCGCGCAATAATACTCTTCGATTTGTATGTGATGTATTTTGACTTACATGCAAGTGTGAACGTACCCCTGGGGACCTGCGTGCGCCCATTCCTCCTCAAATGCAATTACAGTTGTGTTAATAGGACTCAGACACCCGATGCTGTGCAGCATTATTAGATTAAACAGCAGATTAATTTGTGCTCCTGGTTTTGCCCCTCTATCATCTCTGCAGCCTCCACTGACCTTGGCCATGGTGTTGTAGACAGACAGTAATGAAGCCAGCCAGTCATAACAGCATTAGCATACCTGGAAGTGGACACACACGCACACATACACATGCACACACATGCACACCGCACACACACACGCACACACCCGCACACCCCTCATTATTATTTATTATGCTATTAACCAAGGTGAAGTTTTAGGAGTTAGAATGAGCAAGTTCAAAATTCTGAGAATATTTATGGTTATTTTTTTTCTAAAGGTCCAGTTTTGTTTCAGCAGAACTTTTTTTTTATCGCGGTTATGAGGCACAACCAAAAACATCCATGACCACTTGCTTTTGATTGGATCACACGATCAATCTTTCTCACTTAGACTGAGTTAGTTCAGTTGTCATGAAACTGTAAATATCCAAACTTCCCCGTTATTCTAAGCACTTTTACAACTTGACGATCTTCAAATCTTATTGAATATTGAATAATTGAACTTAGAAACAGAAGCTGGCAACTTTGGTGTCATTCCTACACCTCACAGAAGAAGAATGCATTCGTATTAAGGACATCCAATCCACAGGGGTCTCATATCTTGAGAAGTCACTTGATAGCCTGGTGCCGAATTTCAGTCAGATTCTCCAGGGTAATATTTGTAATAGCTACTTGTAGAATCAGTCTAGTAAATCTGCTGAGATGATAAGTTACCTGATTAGTTTACGACTGATATATTTTATATTTTATTTTATTTGTGTGGCGGTAAGTAATGATACAACTGCATCACAGAAACAGGTTATTTAGAGGTAATTGAGTGGTCACTCAATTTAATCTGAGCTACCACTTAAAAAACTGTTCTTCTGAATATAGTTTCTGGCCCGGGTGTGATTTGTGAATCGTGTAGAGATGGAAATAATTCAGTGATACTGTCTCAACCGCAGATTCTCAGATATACAGTCAAAGCTATCTCTGTGTTCTGCCCCATCACGTGTCTCATTCGTTTCTTTCTTACTCTTACCCCTCTCTCTCTCTCTCTCTCTCTCTCTCTCTCTCTCTCTCTCTCTCTCTCTCTCTCTCTCTCTCTCTCTCTCTCTCTCTCTCATATCTGACTGTAATTATCTCATTTAGCAGTCGATTCCTCCTCTCATTCATTCCCACTTGGTCCCGTCCAGTGTCGATTGAAAATCATATTCATGTTTAGAATCGTTGCATTTCTGATGACTCAGTGGACCTGCCTGCGATTCCACGACTGCAGCGCTCCTCTCTCGTTCGATTATAGCACTCTCCCTCCCACTTCTTTTCTTCCTCGATTTCCCTCTCTCTCTCTCTCTCTGATAATCTTGCAACCCCCCCCACCACTCACTTGCAACCCAGCTATCATCAGAAAAAGGAAAATCCATTACTTTTATTAACTTCTCTCATATGACACACTCATTCAAATTGATGGTCTTTTTTTTATACCGACTTCTCTGGAATTAGGGTGTGAGGAAATCAATTGAAATCGTATTTTCTTAATCAAGTGAGCTGATGGTTGAAATAGGCCACCCATGGTGATGAGTTCAATGCAGATGGGTCTGTAGAGTAACTGTAAAGCTGTGGCATTGATGCTCCTCTAATGGCTTTGCAGTGTCTCAGTCCTACGGGAGCTGTGCGGTTCCTCTGTGATCGGCGACACAACTCAATATTTGTGGCCAGGCGCCGTTTGATAAATCATCATCTTGTTAGTGGCTGAAAGGAAAAATCAAGATTTCTGCTGGCTGAGGGTGTAAAAGACTTCTAATCGAAAACAAGCTCTCTAACACGTTCCTCGCTGCTCGGGAATCACATATCACATATAGCTTCAAACGCCAGAACAAAAAGACGGCTGGTTTTAAGAGTAAATGCATGTCTGATGTGGTCTTTTGTGTTGCCCTGCCAGGGGTGTAATGTAATTTTTTATTTATGGTTGGTTTCTGGAGTGAAGCCGACTCTAAGCTCTTGACATTAATAATGTTTTTATTGATGAGGCTTGTCACATTGCAAGGCTGCGTAATGGATACAGAACGCCTCGGGATGGAGACTTTGTGTGTGTCCCACAGCTTTCAGTGATGGGACGTCCCTCAGCAGCTAATTTGAGAACTTCTATACATTTGTGTTGGGCGGTCTGCACGACTGTATGTGTTTGTGTGTCGGTCTAATTTGGTTTCAGCAGGTTCACTCTTTAGTCATCCCAGTGACAAGCCCAGAGGTGGAAGGACAATAGAATTGTGTGTGTGTGTGTGCGCGTGTGTGCGTGTGTGTGGGGCCACATTCACACTACTATATTCTGGAAATGTGGTATGTTTACACCTGCTGTCCACACAACTAAAATGGAAACGCTCCTGGCCCGGACACAGTCACCTGCGTTTGCTTCCTGATTGGTTCTTATAAGTGAAGGTAAAGATTTTACTCTTAAATTAAGTAAGAATTCCACCTCGTTAAGAAATTCCTTACTTTCCACTTTCATTGTTTTTCCTCATTTTTATAGAATTTTGTATAAGTGAGAAACCAACTGCACAATCTGCAGCATTCACATGCATAATCAACATATCAATATAGATGGGACTTTGTTGATCAAAATATACCTTAATACATATTGATAGACCTATTGATTTATTGCCCAGCCTAATGACATGCATTTTCAAGTGCATCAGTATTGATGGCCATTAAAACAGATTTTGAGCTCAAACATTTGTATGGATGGATAAAGTTTTTTGTTTAAATATATAAATATATTTTAGAAGGAAAATAAATGTGTGTTTCTCACAACTTTTTCACACTTTCATATTTCGCTGTATCCTTAGTTGTTAAAAATAGTAACTGTCCAACAATTCCTCACCTGTCCCACCTCTGATTCTGACCCGTGCTTTTTTGATTCAGTCATTATCAGTATGTTTCTTTTTTCCCTCTTTAATTCCTGTGGTTTATGTCTCTCTCTCTCTCTCTCTCTCTCTCTCTCTCTCTCTCTCTCTCTCTCTCTCTCTCTCTCTCTCTCCCACACACACATGCTCCCTCTGTCTCTCCATCTTCCTGTCAAGTGGTGCTCTTTTTCTTCTGGTAGTGATTAAGTCCAAGGTCGGCTCTATCAGAGAGCCAGTGTTTGAGAGCGAGCGGCTCTGGGTGCCAGAGAGCCTTCATTCCCGCAGCCTTAGATGTCCCACTGATGGCTTCCCTTTGCTTGTCATGCATACCCACAATGCCCCTCCTCATGCATCAGCCTATCACTGCCCTAAGACACAGTGGGCCTCAAAATGCCTTTTTTGTGTGTGTGAAAGTTCCCACCCTCAGGAGAAAGAGAGCAGGCCGGAGACATAACAAATGGAGAGACTGTTGAAAAATGTGTCAGAGATGAGAGGAGGTATGCGTTGGGAGACTGTAATAGCTCTGTGTTGTCTCTCTGATGTGCAGAGCGCGGATGTTTCTGGTCTTAATTTGGGGCCTTGTAGATTAATTCGTCCGTGCCGCTCCAGCGGTTTTGTTGTTCTTCTCCAAAAAAGGTTTGAACCCCTTGATAAATGCTTTCAAAGTTTGACAGAATTGGACTGTGGGCAGTACCTCATTCTTTCTGTGTGTTTATGAGCAAATAAAACAGTCTGGTTTACGACAGGGAAGCTATTTAATTTCATAACCAGAATCACATGTTCCATCCGTTCTGGTGGCTCAGTGGAGCAGCGTGTGCTCGCAACATCCCGAGTTCAAATCTGGCTCGCGACCTCTGGGAAGAGGAAAACATAAAGTCGCGTTATTTATTGCTTTCCACTCTTGTACACTAATTGTCACGAGCACAGGTTGGAAAGCAGGTTTTAAAGTGGTGTAACACAAAAGATTGAGATACAGGTCTTCAGCCACTGTCACCTTCGCACCCACCACTCCACCGCTCCCGCCCCATGTAGGATGAGTGGTGTTTGGCTTTGCTGTAGTCTACTGGCCCCTTATCTCTTCCCCCTGACTGGAGCACAGAAAATACATAATCACAGTGCCCTGTGTCAAACTGATAACCCCAAACACAAACCAGAGAACTGTGTGTGCGTGTGCGTTGACATCTATGTGTACCTTTTCCCTATGTATAAATGTGAATGTGTGTGTGTGACTGTGTACTTGTACATGTGGATTGTGTCTCAGGGGTGGCGGAGAGGATAACGGGGGGGAAACGAAGGAGCAGAGGGGATTTGGAGGAAGAAAGGTAATGGGGTTGTGGGGGTCGCAGAATGAGTGGAAATTGTAATAATTTTCTTCACTGCTGTATGGAGGAGATTGGGGGATTTATGAATATAATGAGCAGAGGAGAGCCGGCGGATGATGTGTGTCTTTTGCAAGAGTAATTGAAGAATAATTCATTTGGCTCTGAGACTTTTAACCCCGAGACAGACAGAGATAGAGAGGTTTTTGACTTCTGGAGGGAGGGATATCATGTCTCATTAATGGCCCAACTAGTGTCACAGCGCTGCGCCTGTCACCCGGCGCTGTCGCATCGGTTTGTGTGCGTGCGTATGTGCGTATGTGTGCGTGCCTATGTGGTCATTTGGCTTAGTGCGCCGAAGAGGAACCAGCGCTCTCTATCTCCTCGAGCCTTTCCTCGCCACTGAGTTTGTTATCAACACCAACACACACACAGGATTAGCGACTGAAAGGGAGACAGAGGGGGAGAGGAAAAAAGGGGGTAGGAGAGGGAAAGTACGTGATAGACAGTAGATGGGCACGAGACAGATAAAGAGAGAACTTAACCACACGTGCAGGGACGCACACTCACTCACTCATCAGCTCACTGGGCCATGACTGATGCAGACAATGTATCTGTGATATCAAACCAGTGGCCTTTGCAGTATTTGCCTCAGTCCTTTTTCAAATATTCATATCCTTCTGTCTGCTCAGGCCTATGTGTGTGTGTTTGTGTGTGTATATATATGTGTGTGTGTCTGCAGAGGGATTGTCTCGACACAGCTTTCTCCTGTCTGACTGAACCGTCTGGGATTCTCCAATATGAAAAAACAAAACTAAAAACAGAGCGTATGCATGAGCGTGCACTTGTATTCACCTAGTGACACCGCCGCCGCTCGCCTCATCCCGGCTCACACCGCCACTAACACATGCGGACAGCTGAGCAAAATGTGTCAGGGCTACAATGCACCTCGACAACACCCCTGCGACTTTGACTTCTTGCTCAGTCACTTTGAATATAACTTCAAAGTGACTGTCGAAACTTCCCCCTGCATTGTTTAAAAGATTTAAACTGGTTCCCACAATTCTTTTCCCCTCTGACAGCCGCGCTTCTACTGTTCCAGTTTTACTAAAAGAAAAAGCAACTTTTTTTTACCAAGCTCCTCCATGCATGTGTTATTTTCTCTGTGGATCTATATGCTGTTCCCTTAGTAGGACTTGTATTTCATTGACTTAACTCACATACTAAATCTTGAAGTGGTTGTAAATTAAACCGAAGCAAAAGAAACGGCAGCTCATATTTTCCGAATCCTGCATTTTGGCTTCTTGTGACTCAAACAATACTTGCTCTGTCCGTGCTATTTTAAATGTCATCTCGCCTCTTGTCAGCTGGGACACTGAGGCTGACGGACAGAAACAGCCATGAACCCTCACAGCTTTGTGCCATGTGTTCGAACCATGACATCACGCTCTCCGCGGCAGCTCCACTTCCTGCCTGGCTTTGTGACGTTGTGTAAATACATGCAGTAATAGCACAGGTAGTTATAGCGGGGCAGTCTGGCAGAGCCTAGGCAGGTTCACACACACTCACTCACACACGCTCCCTGTGCTCCAGACTGTGACATACACTAATGTAATAAAGTGTCAAATCAGCCTCTCCAAATATTGAGCCTCAGCCGTTGCTTGGCTGAGGGATAATGTACCTTTGGAGCAGCCAGTTGTTTTTCTTTGGTTTAAAGTGGTGTTTTGGGTTTGACCTCTGACTCGGCCTCTCGTCTTTCCTGTTTGAGAGAGTTTTCTAATTGATGCAGGTGAGAGCCAAACTGCTCGGAGCTCACAGATCTCTGCTCATGTGGAAAGAATTAAAACAATCCTTGTTTGTTTAGGAACGAGATTCTTCTGCCAATTCTCAGACAACAACTTTGTTCTCATCCATCTCTGTACAGAAGAGATCCTATCTCTAATGCAGGTGGTATGTTGATGGTCTTTGACCCATGATTGGGCTCATTCATAGAGTTGCGCTTCTGTTATTATTATAATAATTATAATAACAATTATTATTATAATTATTATTATTAATAATGGCAATAATGATACTAATGATAATAGTAATGCTATACTATTACCCTTATACGCATTAATGGTAATCATAATACTATTAATAATAATCATCATAATACTAATTATGATAAGACACATGTATTATTGTAATTTTTATTATCAATAATAATCATTTAATATTAAATATAATAATTATTGTTATATGTACATATTTCTTAGCAAGTATTAACGTAATTAAAATAGACAGAAATCGTATCGAAAAATGTATTTTAATAAAAAGAAAAATATTTTTATTTTGTGATTAATCTTTACAACATAAAATAGCAGATTTATAAAAAAAAAAATCTACTTAACTACTATAGCTAGAATCATCATTTATATTGTGAATGTTTTATCCTGAAGAAGGATTCAGATTAATGTAAAAGTGCCATATTGCAAAATAGTTAGATAGTGTTAAAATATTGTGGGATCCTTATTTTGATGCATTAGTAAAAAATATATTTAATATTACAGTTGTAAAGGGGCAGGTATTTTTTTCTGCATTATATACTTTTTGGTAGCTAAGTTACTGGTAATCATATAAAATATCATAACATAACATTTGTTAATAGAAACCTGATGTGAAGTAGCAGTATCATAAAATGTTGGTCAAATGCAGGACTTTTTGTTATTCAACACTTTCCACCACTTTTCTTTTGTGCATGTAAACGCGTGTGCACAGAGTCTGTGAAATATTTCTATAATCAGCATGTGCCATTCAAGTGAGCTGCCACGACGTGTCGGCCTCACAGCAGCTGGATTTTTGCAGGTTTCACAGTTTTTACGAACAGCATGAATAATTATCCAGGTGTAGCTGCCAACTCAGAGAAGACGAGACCAACTCTGCCTGGTTACAGACCTCAGCCAACGAGCACAGAAAACCTGCAGAACCCTTCACCAAATCCCCTGCTCACTATTCTGTGGCTCTGTTTCTCTCTCACTTTCTTTCTTCACTTGTTTGACTTTTTTTCTTCTCCTCTCTCTCTTCCCGTCTGTCTTTTTCTCTATGTGAACCACCGGCTTTGTCTGAAGCTTTCGGGCTCCCTTCCCTCCGTTCGTCTGCATTTATTTTTCTTCTCTCCTTCCCCGCTTATTCCTGGATCACAAGGAAAAAAAACCTGAGCAGAAAATAAGCTTCATTATGAGTGGAAATGATTAAATAAGATTGGAAGAATTTAAACTTTTTACCTAAGTTAAATTATGATAACCTGTCAACTGTGAGAAAACAAGCAGTGTGGCCTGTCACATTCTGGAGGTGTGACCAATTACTGAGAAGTTATTTATTTTTCAGGACTTTGTTTTTTGGGGGGGGATTTGGAGGATATTTATGGGGGGGATTTGGAGGATATTTTTCTTTCAGGAGGTCGACTAAACAGTAGAATTTGTTTTCTCACAGATGGATGAACAAAGATTCAGTCTGAGGCCTGACTTTGTCTTTTTTTCTTTCATGCAGACATCTGCTAAATTTCCAGACGTTCTTCGACCTAGCTACACTCTCAGCGAATCAAAACTCACACTGGTTGGCCTGGTTTCTCATTGGCTTTCGACATCAATGGAACGGTTTCTATTGGTTGTAGTAGAAAATTCTGTTTAGCAGACATAAGCAGTTTTGAAGATTTGGAGAACAAATACTACTTTTGATGTTGGGGCTTTTAAAATTTACTTCGGGCTCAATAACCATAAATATTGAATGCTAGAACCCGACTGTGTGAGTATGAGGATGTGAATGTGTGCTGTTCCCTTTTTTTATTTATAGTGTGAGTGCACGCCTGTGTCTATAAATACTAGAGGCAATGGTCACTTTGTCTATCTCCAAGTACGATATTTTTTTATTGCCTTTGTTATGCAAACAATACCACCAGGTGCACACACACACACAAACACACACACGTGCATGCACATACGTGCACATAGACCAGACACGCACACACAAATCAGCCCCATTCTGCATGAATAATTTAGCACTTCGATCCAACACTGGCCGCAGTGGCATATGACAGTTTGTGTGTGCATGTGCGGGTTTGTGTGTGTTTTCGTGTGCGTGTTTGCCTTAATGCACAGAGTCAAGGGTTTTTCCCTTTCATTAAATACTGTTGTTTATCATGTCAGTTTAGCTAACCCCTCTCTGCACAAACAAGCTGTTTAATGTTTTTTCATTAGTATATCGCGTCTCCTCACACTAGAAGGGAGGATATGCCACAAACAAATCCGGCTCCATGTTTATTTCATGCCTCGGCACACCCTTTATCACGAGAGGTGTGGAGCCAACTTTCTCTCGAGGAGAAACAAAACGAAGCCACAGGCCACACAAGAACAGAGACAAATGGAGCTTTGTGTTGGAGGTAAAGGTTTTGAAAGCTTTTTTATTATTACTTTCAGGGCAATGCCGCACATCACACATTCTTTTTTATTTATTTTTCGCAGCCTGTGTGTGCATCTCTGTGTTCTGATTCCCTGGATGTGGGGAAAGAGGAGAGTGTTTACATGTGTGCTTACTTCACACAGCGTGCCGTGTTCCTTATCCACCCCCCCATATGTCTTCCTGCTGGTTGGTATATGTCATGCCTATGGAGCTGACAATAGTGCTCAGTGATCTTAACACCGACTGTAAGCCTGTTTTCTCTTTAGCCTCGGCCATGACATTTACCTCCCTGCCTCCCTGGCGGCTGGCTGGAATATCATACCTCTATCATCTTGCATTCCTGGTGTGTGTAGGAGTGTGTGTACGAGTGTATGTGTGCATTAAATAGTTTTGAGCAGATATCAGGAGAAATTCACCCGGACTGCAACTTGAAAAACCTATTAATAAATATAGCGTCACAAAGTAGAGATTTGGGCTGTAGGATTAATCTAAACCTCCTCTTATAAGGTATTCAGATCAGAAAGAGGGATTATTAAAAGTCGGAGAGATGAAAAGGGAGGAGGAGAGTGAATTCACCGAGTGGAAGGTAACCCCTCACACCAGGCGTGCAGAAGCATAATGGTAAACAGTGACAGCAAGCAATTTTGCCGCATTTGTCCGCCTTGTTGGGTTTCATTTTGCATTCATGTTTTTTCCCAGTAAATGTGGCAGAAGACAAGTTTACTCAGAGTACAGACACATATTCACATTCCTCAGAGATGCCTCATTGCTGTACTTCAGTGGGCTTGTATGTCACACATTCTTTCCGAGAAAATGTCTCTTTTCCATCTCTTCCCTTTTTTTGCTCTAATCACAGTAAAGAATCAACCGATGGTCGCTCTCTGAACTGACAGGAAATGTTGTGCCTCCTTTCAAATCACTGCATTTTAAGATGATTGAAGCGTCTTCACTTCCCCCCACTGCACAAAAACGAAGCCAAAGCATCCCGCATTAGAACGCTGCCATTTTGCTTTGATGGCGTCATTCTGAGTTAGAATCTGGGCTTTTGTGATCCTGGAGCAGAGCATTGGTGTCAAGGTGCTGCTGAAGCTCGACCAATCATCTGGCATTCAGCCGTCAGTCATGGTGTTTACATAGCATCAAATAACAAGTTAGAAATAAACTAAAAAAAGAGAAAAATACACTTGACATGATTTTTTTTTAAGGGTCGACCATCATTTCTGCATCTCCTGAGAGTTGTTCTGGTCACATGTTCACGCCCATGGTTCCATTCATACTAAAATCATTGTTAGTTGTTAGGTTAGTCTACCTGATCCCACATTATATATTGTACCTGGAACAGGAACCGTCAACATGTACAGTCACACATTTTGGGCTGACTGCAGACACTTGGTTAACGTGTGACATGGGTGGATGCAGAAACAATGTTTTTGCCCTCAGTTAGGTCCCATTTATTAACATGGAGGAGTCGAGGTTTATGACCGGTACTGAGTGTTGTTACTTGGTTGTCTGCGCTGCACAGCTCACCCTCTCTGTGGGAATGAAACATGATTAAATCACTCATGTGCTTGCGTGTGTTTCTTCTTGTAGCTGCAGAACCTGAGTGTCCTGGACCTGCGGCACATCTCGGAGCTCAACAACGAGACGGTGATGGAGGTGGTGAGGAAATGTCGCAACCTCAGCTCCCTCAACCTCTGCCTCAACTGGAGCATCAACGACAGGTTTGTCGAGGAGATTTTATTTATAAAGACGAGGATAACGTGCAGTGTACAGTGTCGATGTGTTTTCTGGGCCACAACGCGACAAACTGACTGACACGGTCTGAGCAAAGGTCATTAAAGCCGAACAGGAAAATGTATCAGGAAAATAAAAAAAGGAGGAAATGTAAGGACAAGATGAAAGAAGAGAAAACTGTCAACTTAGGTTCAAAAGGAGGTTTATAATCCACCAGTGGTATTACAGTAGGTTCTTTACTATGTGTGCCAATACTCCTATAATGAGTCCAAGAAAAGGAGATCAATGGTTCTGGGGGCTGCCCCTGACTCCGTAAATTATTTGACTAATGGCTCATTATGGTGTTAGTTGACAAAGAATCATTGATTAGTAATTTTTTTTTATGGGGGAGCTAGCTGTTAGTCATTTATGGAAAGTAATAATCACGTCTCAGGCATCGCGGTAATATTCACAATTATGCCTTCGTCTTTGACAAGCACCAGATCTGGAGGTCATCTGCTTGACTGCGCTCGTCTGCGGCGGAGGAGCGAAACAATTTGAATGATTTTTTTTCAGTTGAATCGCCTCATTGATTGGTTGATGAAATCCAGTGACTATTAGTCGATTAAGGATTTTAATAGCGTCACACACGCAGACCGCACTCACGCTCGTTTGGAGCTGAAACAAGTTTGACATAATTACCCGTGAACTTCACAAATGGAAAAGATGAGAAACGATTTTGACGCGTGTGACTCTTGAGTCAAGGCCGCACAGATGTTTGAGCGCTGACGTTTACAGTACGACATACTGTATTTATACTGCTCACATTCAAATACTTCAGATGAAAAGCAAAAACAAACATGCAAAAGAAAAAAACATAAGCTCATTATGCAAACACTGACATGGAGAGAGACGGACATGAGAACGAAAAAAGTTTAAAAGCATAAAAAGCTCCAGGTCGTTTCTTTGTTTTCTTTCTGTCTGTCTCTGGTCGTCCCTGTAGCTGCTCCCACTCCTTTTCTTCTTTCTGTCCCCATGTTCACAACTGGGAGAGAGGCTGTCCAGTATATGATGGGAAGAGTAAACCATCCCGTCTTTTATTTATTATCTTTTGTTTTATTCATATGTTTCTATTTAATCTATTGATTCACAGCTAAGACTGTGGCTCGTCTGCTGACTGTACTCCCACTCTGGCATGAATTCAATATTGAATTTACCACGGTGCAGAGAAACAATGGGTGTGTGTGTGTGTTTGTGTGTGTGTGTTTACAGGCATGTGTGAATTTTTTTTTTCATTATTGAGTTTATAGCATACATGTGGTGGGAAGGTTATGGTAATATCTTACCCACCACCTTTCAATAAAAAAACATGGAGTTTGGTGAAATCCTCACAGGAGCACATGGTGTTATCAACTTCATCTCTTTATCACACACACACTCTCACAGACACACACATGGGCACAGCCTCCATTGATTCAAGACTGCATTGATTCCATAATATTTACTTCATTGGTTCAGGGGCTGAAGGTGAGAGTGTGTGTTTGTGTGTGTGTGTCTGACTGGATTTGTAGGGATCACCTGTGGGAATATGGGAATTTAAAATTGTGTTTGTGTGGCAGATGAAGCTAGGATAGTGTGTGTGTGTGTGTAAGCATGAGGCAGAGGGAGCAGGGGGGTGAGAGGCTGAGGTGGACGGTCGTAGCTGAGGAGTCTGACATGCTTGCTGCTCTGAAGCTGCACTGCTCCACCCCCTCCACCAGAGGAGGACTTTAAAAAACCAGCAGAGGTACCACAGGCTGTTGGCTGCTCCGCTCTGCCTCCCGGCCCTGTGAGCGTGTGTATTGTGTGTATTGTGTACATGCTGACTGCTGCTCAAGGACTCGGAGCACATAAAAGCCTCCAGTCATAGTTGCTTTATTGTTACACTTTTCAGTCACACACTCAGTGTGGAGGAGATTTATTTAAAGGGAGACACTGTGTGGGTGGTCGTCACGGTTCAAAGAATTTGGAGGTGTGTGTGTGTGTGTCTGTGTGTGTGTGAGAGTGTGTGTGAGCGAGGGAGACAGAGAGTAGTGTGAGTCTGCTTTGAGGAGGTAATATTTACAGACAGATTCAGGTGACAGAGGAAGGCGATGGTGAAAGTGTGAGGAGCCACCGTGTGTATCATTTTTCATGCAGTTTTTGCAGAGACCAAATTCTTTATCATATTTATCTCAGTGATCTATTTTTCACTGAAATGGAAAATTAACAATAGTGATATTGCACTTTCTCCTCACCTGTTGTTCCATTCGGTGTCTGAGAGGTGAAATGGTTAAAGTAGCATCCACATATTTTTTTTAGATGAAATGAATCCAAACACAATTTCTTTCATATCCAAAATTGGTATTGTCTAATGAAATATCCTTAACTGAAACTTATTGAATCAAAATGGAAATCAAATCGAATTGGGAAATCTGTGGCGATACCCAACCCCCTAGAAAATGATCAGATATATATAACTGTCAAGAAAATGTATAATAGCCGTACCAAAAAGGCAGAGTGAAAATTTGTGTGTTTCATCACTAAGTTGCTGGTGCAGTTAGTTTCCTGAAATCACATTTGATTTGATGATTTATCTGTATGCAGATAATTCCACATCATTCATTAAGAAATTGTTTATCTAGCTACGAGTTCAACGAGTCAAAGTTCTTCAGGGTCACTGCTGTCATCAGGGAAACACACACACACATACATACACACATACACGCACGCACACACACACACAGCCTGCTTGCTTGTTGTCAAGCAAGTGAAGACAAGAATGACTCAACCCCTCACATTAGCTCTGTGAGGGCACAGCTGGGTCAGCGTGTGCATGTGCGCGCTCTGTGTGTGTGTGTGTGTGTGTGTGTGTGTGTGTGTGTGTGTGTGTGTGTGTGTGTGTGTGTGTGTGTGTGTGTGTGTGTGTGTGTGTGTGTGTGTGTGTGTGTGTGTGTGTGTGTGTGTGTGTGTGTGTGTGTGTGTGTGTGTGTGTGCGCGTGTAACTGGTGACAGTGTGCTGTGAGCGCGTAAACAGGCAGAGGAAATGACCCCTTATTTCCCGGATCAATTTGTCCCCCGACAAGGGGCCATTGGAGAGATAGAGCTCCGTGGGAGGTAAAGCATTTTGCTCATTTCTCCTTCACTTCTTCTCCCTTTTCTCTTCCTTCTTTTCTCTCATTTTGGAGAAAAATAAACACTGTGTCCCCCTGCTCCCTCCATCTTCCTCAGCAATCGCCAAAAGCAGCATCCCAGTGTCACAAAGCGAGAAATGATGACCAAATATGGACTTCCCATCGTCAACCGTCCAACGGGCAGATTGTGCCAGTGTGACGCCTATTTTGTGGTCACTGTCATTTCTCGGGGAGAGGCGATGTGATGTGCTGCAGGTGGGCATTGTTGGCCCTGCTATTTCTCTGTCTCGTCTCCCAGCGATGATGGGGCACCAAACGGATTGTGTCTTTCAAATGTCACAGTGTTTGGAAATGGGGAGCGAGTCATGATCAAAATGAACAGCAGAGCAAATGGCAGCGCCCGCATCATTTTAGAAACAAGTTGAGAACACAATGTCAAGGTTAAACGGTTTTCTCTCATGTTTTTGTTACTCGCTGTCCGTCTTTTTGTCTCCTTGCAGAAACTCAGTGGAGCCCTTGTGTTGCGTGTGCACGGCGTATTCTTGATTTCTGTTGATTTATCATATTATTTGGCTTTTTCTTAAATTAGTCTTCCACCATATTGTGCTTTTCTTAAACATGGACTTTAAATACATGTCATGCATTTGGACACACAGCTTTATGTGTGTGTGAGTGCCAAGAGGCGTCCTCGGTGGTTTTGGCGAAAACAAAGATGCAGCCACTCTTCAGCTAACATTAACCCTGCTGCTGGACACAAGGCCTGTGTTGACATGCAGCTTTATGTGTGTCCTCCTCCGTGACCCTATGCTTGTGTGTGCGTGTGCGTTTGTGAGTTAGCTGCGGTTAGCTGACCTCCAGTCAGATGCATGGAGTTAGTAAGTCATTTCTTTTATGGGGTCTATATTGTTGGAATTTGGGCAGTTCCCAAACTCCCTGCTGTTCTTTCCCTCTCTTTCTCTTTCTCTCTTCTTCTCTCAGTCTTTCCAACAGCTTCATTTAAACAGAGCCATCCATATTCCTCCCTTCTTCCCCCCTTATTAGCTTTTTTTTTCTGAAGGCCAACATTCTCCGCATATCTCCATCACTTATGAGCGTCACAAATCACAGCCCAAATAGGCTGCTCTACATTTTATCCCCCTTTAAACAAAATTAAAAAAAATCGGACCACATGAGGGATGACCAGGGGCCCCTTCTGACTTTCAGGAGCTTATAAGGCAGAACATAATTGGTGAAGCATTTCAAAGAAACACACCTTCACTCTACAGAAGTGTGAGGCGTGTGGATTTGGAGGCTCATTTCAAATAGCCTCGGTTGCAGCCAGGTGGCAGCTCTCACAGCTAAACCCAAAAACTGAACGAGGATATGATGCATCAGTTTGATCAATGCTGTGTCAAATGACAGTAGGGTTCTCTACTGTGGTTGGTCACAGTGAAGTAGACCAAGGCCTGTGTTTTTCAATATGTACTTCAGGATATTTTTGATGAAATGAATTACTCTTGGACATCAAACCTCATAGTCGAAGATTTACCCTTCATCATCATCATGCAATTACATGTTCAGAAAGGAATAAGCAATCACAAATTTAATGTAGCCCTATTCATCCTTAGAAGAAAATGTTCTTTTCCAACCCTTTCTCCGAAAAATGATGTTGAATTGAGCGCGACCTTCATGAGTGAATGAGGTGGATAGTGGGTTGACAAAGCACAGGGCCGTGAACCCAGAGACCGGTGCTCGTATCCAGACTGCTGTTTTAATATGAAAGAAATATTTTGTTGAATTTTAACCAACATTCTTTGAATTGGAGGATCAGATTATATTAAATCATCTGAACCTTTTTTTTTTTCAACTTGATAAATGCATGAATTAACCCCTATTTTGTTAATAGACGAATATTTAGGGGAAAAAAAATATTTGCAAATTAATCTTATACAGGCATATTTCCTAAAGGTCCCTGTGATTTAAATTTCAAGTTGGTTCTATTTTTTCAGAATTTGGGAAAACCCTGTTATTAACACATGATTGAACAAAAAGTGGTTTCAACCATTTAAATAGGGATGAAATAATATTGAAGTGGCCCAACAATAAACAAAGAGAAACTATCAGAGAGGAAAGTCTGCTGCTGGTGGAGGAGATACTTCAGAGAAACATACAATAACAGGATCAGTTATTAACACATTGATAAGTGCACAATCAAGTAACGCATGTAAAAAGATTTCAAACGTTAGCTTCTAGGATATGTGTTTTAGCTTTAAGATTGGAAACAGGAAAACAGCTCGCACAACATCCTGCAGTGAGGATTAAGAGTTTGATTTTTTTGTTTCCACTCTACACAGTCTAATGCTGCTCGGCTGCTGCAGCTTGGAGGCTCTCATTCTTAACTCTGTGTGATGGAGTAAAGACTGAAGATTGTTAATTCTACATGTCACTGTCACAGTTCAGATAAACATAGGCCCAGGGAACGCAGCCTGTGGTAATGAGAGGGAACTTGGGTTTGTTTCCTTCTTTTAACCTACACACTCTCGATATAAATAGGGGCCACCGTCAGCTGAGTGTCACTGCTATAAAAGTCAAATGACAAACTTGCGGTTGCTCTGTGGTACGAATTCTCAGACTGACCTCTCCGGCTGCTGAGTTCAGCCGCTGCGTTTCACCTCAGTGGAAGATCGCAGCAGGCTGTGGGAAAGGGAGCAGAGCTCTAAGATAAGGGCTCATTTTGAAGTGTCTACATTTATTGTTCAACCTCAACTTCCAACCGCACATAGGTTTTCTTCAAGCCAACTATTTTTAGCACCCCAACCCCCCCCTTTCTTTTTCCTTCTGGTTTTGTTGGATGTTTTCTAAATGCCATGGAAAATGTCAGTGGAGCCTGAGCCAGCGAGCAACACACATTTGTCCTTGTCTTGTTTCTGCACCACCTGTCTCTCCAGATTTGAGAAGAGGTGCTGAGGGGCCATCCCCTGTCCTTGTCGCTTCCTTCTCTGCTCTTGTGTTTGTCACACACACACACACACACACACACACACACACACACACACACACACACACACACACACACACACACACACACACACACACACACACACACCCCCACACCACAAGGATCTTAAATTTGACCAGCCTGACCACTGCGAAGAATTTCATGCCTCTGTTCCCTCCTGCGACCGGGGGAAGTCACAGCAGGACCCTACGCTGCACTCGCACGATTTGTAAATTAAAAACCCAAGCCCCCTTTTTTATTTACTCAGGCCTGCTTTGTCGGAGCAGATTGGCTGTCAGCGGAGATTAGAGTCCTGCTTAGCAGAGTGAATACACAAGGAGAGCAAGTGTTGCCCTGTTGTCAGACATGATGGGAGGAAAGAGTGCGGAGGAAAATCGACGAGGTGTAATGGAGGCAGAGTGATTAGGTACGGCACATGCACATGTGTGCACGTGGCATATTTCCCCCTCAGTTCTCTCCCTCAGTTGCGTCTCTCCTCTCCGACTCTTAGTCTCTTTGTCTGTCTCGTTTTCACACTCCATCTCTCCCCCAGTTGTGTGTCTGTTTCCTCCTCTGTGTCTCTCCCTCGCTTTCTGTCTTTCTGTCACGCACACAAACACCGAGGTGATTATTTCTGGCAGGTTGGGTGTGAAAGTGTGCAATGATAAACATGCTGCTGTGGTTATTAATTTTGAGTAATGGCGGTGTCAAACTCCAGTGCCTTGATAAGTATCGGAGATGGAGGAACATTTGTGGCGCGGCGCAGAGACACAATGAAGGCGAGCAGCTGGAGCTCATAGGCTGCACCAGCGTGAGAGCTGCTGTAGTGTTCAGGCACAGATCCAAGGCCAGCAGCAACCAGCACCTCCCCGCACGCGCTCGGAGGAGTCAAACCCTTGGCTGACTGAAACAGGTCATATAGAATAATTAGAACATTTCACTTACGATCTCTATTTGCTCTTGTCTTACTGTACAGAAGGGCTTCAGCCTGACCTCTGTCGATGATGCCAAGTCCTCCTGTGTCCCCCGGGGTCTTTAGTGAGATTGGAGTGCTCTCGTGTCTGGAAGTCGTAAGATGTGATTTGTGAAGCACTGTCAGTGACAGCTGAGTGGCCGCTGAGCTAAAGGTGCTATTATGAATGTTTGACTCACCCATACAATAGTGGGTAATGTGTCAAAGAATCAGATTTTCACATTAGAAACGTGTAAAGGAGCTCAAACTACATCTCCTGTATTTTTTAGTTCATTTTTGTTCTATTGCCTTATTACATTTTTATTCTCTTGTTTGCCTCATTCCGATTTGTCTGCTGCTGAAACAAGTGAATTTGTGTGGATCAATAAAGTCTTGTCTTGTCTTATCTTATCTTATCTACTCTTAACTTAACCAAACTTAAATTGAAATGGTCTCTGGAAAATTCCATCAAAAAATCTCCCAATATGCTGCAGTTGCAGTTGGTGCATATTGGCACTTAAACATTTCTCTGCAAATTCAAGGATATTTTGATTATTTGGCCAAACTGAATATTAATGTTCTATTCATATTTGAGGATACTTGCAGATACAGGACAGCTGCTCCTAGAAGCACCGTGTGTGTCTTTCACTCACGGTGTTTCCCCCCCGCATGTGTTCATTCAGCAGCTGCATGCTCGGGTCATGTGCAAAAGTGATTTGAGTTGCTCTGAATGTGTCGGCTGAGCAAGTAGTTACTGTAATCACACAGAAATGTTCTCATGAAGTGCTCCGCTGGCCAGGAACCGAAGCAGCGGACACCTCCTCCTGTGGAAATGCTCGACCATCAGCGCTCCGTGTTCCCTCTCCGGAGGGAGCTAACGTCTTTGACCTCAACCCACCAAGACTTCAGATTACTTTCAGAGCTGTGGATTCTTTCCTTTCATGAAACGGCATACCTTCCTCAATGTTGGTTTTTACAACAGATATCCGTTGTCCTCCCAGAATGGGCTCTGTGATACTGGGCCAGAGAATGCTGCAAATGAAAGGCAGTGGTGCCGAAGTGAGTCGTGGAAAGATCGTACATTTTACGAGTAGCACTCTCTTTGAGTGGGGTTTGTGCTTGTGGACACTTTGCGGATGTGTGTGCACAAGTGGAAGTTTTTGTTTGTGAATACGTTTGGATTACAGGTGGTACGCTGCAGGAGCCGCGGCTTATGATGGTTATCCATACTGTGGGGTCAGAAAGTTGCCAGTATAATCTAAATGGTAAAGAGGCCGCGGGGCTGGGCTGCCCTTGTTTCACCGTGCTGGAGACTTGGCTTTTGGCCTCTCTTTGGGGACCAAAGCTGTAATTTGCTCCCTCTTCCTCTGTTCTCTGTGGCTTTTGGAAGACTGGGTCAGATGAATAAAACAAAAGCCTTATTCAAAATTATTCTTTTATATGCTCATCTTTTTATGCTTTATTTTTTTTATCATCAAATGAGCACATGTCCTCATGCCCTTGTTCCATCCCACCAGCACTTTCTGTAATTTTGCTCCGTTCTTTTTTTTCTTCTCCTCGTTATTGATACCATCCCTTCCCCTCTTTCCTTCCTTCCCTCATCTCAGTCTTGCTTCCCTTCTTCTCTCTGCCGGGCTCTGTATATCTCCCTCCATCTCTCCTGCACGTCCTTGTTTCCCTCCCTGCAGCGACTCCCCCATTCCCCCTGCGTTGCATTCATTTCTGTGATCGCCTTCTTCTTACCCACAGCACATCCGCTGCCCCACAAATGAGAACAGGGAGAGCGGCAGAGCAAAGGGGAGCGCATGATGCAGGACCCGTGGAGCAGGGTTTAATGAAGCCAGCCTAAATGAATTTACTGCTTTCCATTGAGCCGCTCTGTCCCATGTGGCAGAATCGCACCTCAGCCATTGTGTTGGAGCCCCCCCCGCCCTGCTACCTGTTTGTCTGACACCTCTGTAATTAGCCACCACTATTGAGGGGAGTAATTGCGTATTAGAGCCATGCTAAGGGAGCCTCGAATGGGAAAATGTTTATGCGAATGTTCAGAATCAGACCCAGATTAAGAAAATTACCCAGGGTTTTGAGCAGAGGAGAAATAGATGAAGGCCGTTTTCCACCAAAGAAGAAGAAAAGGAAATTGCTGGTATCACAGCCTGCTAAATGGATGGAGGGGACTGTGTGTCTGCTCAGATTTGTTTGGTGGGATATTTGTGTGTGTATTAGTCCCCAGAGATAAACGTTTTTTTGCTGCATGGCTGATTTACTGTTTCAAATTGGTATTTTAAACAGTGCTCTGTGATGGGACCTGAATAATAAAGTAAATTGGAGTTATTAACTGCTATTGTTGCTCACCTGGTTTGTATTGGGAGCTCCTGGGGACAAATGCTGTGCTGATTGTTATTCCACTTCTTTGTTTTGTCATGTGAGAGTGTGTGTGTGTGTGTGTGTGTGTTTGTACTCTGAAAAACCTGCATACGCCAGCTGCTTGCGCGCAACTTCTCTAGTTAAGAACACAACTGCAGACTGAGGCAACCGGATAGTTTTACACCAGCTATTCTTAGATCTGTTACTCTATAAAGTTCTAATGGTCTTAGTAACTACTACATAGTTTCCAACCAGTCATTTACTGGATTTGGTGGCACCATTAAAACTGAGGTCTTAAATAATGCCAGGTTGTGAGGAAACACCCGTAGCTGTGTAGAGTCGCTGTAGCATCTTAAGTTGTATTCGTACACACATTGAGAGAGACACTGGAGTTAGTAGTGTTCTACAGTTTGAAGTGAGTGGTACCAACTACGCCAAGTTGTGTTAATCAGGTAGTGAAGTGGTGCCTTTTGGTATTTTGGGGTTTCATGTTTTCTCCTGGTGACTCATGTTTTATTTGAGTGATAATTAAATACTTATCAGCTCCGCTAAGGAGGTTCTGATGAGCAGGATTATGAAAAATCTGCTGAACGGATTTCCACGACATTTGTTGGAAGAACAGGACCCACCTATTACGTTTAGGTTTTTTGACTTTCTTCGACAGAGTTTGGTAGAATAAAATGTAAAATTCATGGATCTATTTGAAAAAATCTGCCATATTTTGGGGAATGATATAAATAAATGTAAGGGCCTTCTTGGGCCTTGGTGCTGGTGTGCGCTCTACTGAGTGTCTGGGTTTGAATTTATGAACAACTTGAGTGCTGGCTCCTGGACCATAATGTGATCTGATAGATTTTTATGTGTGCATTTTTATATCTATGTAGATTTTATGCAAATGTGCAGTTATTGTTAATACCCAATACATCACCTCACCAGCCCAAGGACTCGCACACATTGACTCTCCACGCACCCAGACAAACTTCCCTCCCTCCTTTCTCAGTCAACACCAACCTGCCTGAGATGTGACATAAGGTCTGTCTGTTTCCATCACGTCTTCTCACTCCTGAACCTCAACTTGAATGTTTTAAAACACTCTCCCGACTCTGCCTAGAAACTCTGGAAACTTCCTCCTCCGAACTTCAGAGCATGAGTGAAACCAAAAGTGAAGTCTGTCTACAGTGTACAGTATGTGGTGTGTGTGTGATGTGTGCGCCCGCATGAGCTCTTCTGACAATGTGCGTTTATGTATGCATTTGTTTTCTCCTCTTCTTGAGTTCCCCACTCATATCTTAGGTTTTCCTTCGAACCAGTTTCTCTGCTGTCTCATCAGCGTGTGGTTAAACATTTAGCGTGTGCACTTTGGTTTGGGATGAAACATTCGGGCTCCTGGTTTGGGGGCTGACCCACTGACTTCAGGATACATTTGTCTTTTCAATGGAGCCTCCTCATGGTGAAGTCAAAGCACAAGGTCAGCGACACGACAGCATCCCAGCAGCTGGGGGAGATTTAGTGTGTTGTCTCAGGACTCCTCTGCGGGGCATTCAGTTGTTATTCAGAGGAGCTTGCAGCCAGGCCTTTAGGCAGAATGAAGCTTTTAAACGCTCACAAATCAGTATGCTGACCTGGGCTTAAATTCATATTCAAATTAATTAATATTCCGTGGCTCTGGCTGTAATTTCAGGTGTTCACTTTAAAGTGAAAGTTCCCCTCAGACAAATCCTTGGTGATAAACATCTTTGATGTTTAAACGTTTACTTTGTTGGACCTGTAGAGGGTTTGGCTTATCTGATGCTCGGCTCTTATGATGTGCTAAAGCTGCTGTGTTTTTTTTTTTTTGCGGTCTGAGGTCTGCTTCCATTACCGACTGAGCCTTTGTCAGATTGCAGGACTGTGAAGCAGTCCCTTATCGCCACCGGTAACAGTGGTTTCCAAGTCCCAGTCTATTCAGCTCACGCCGCCACCCTTCAGAGACCAGTCATAAATATTTGCTTAGGCTTATGCATTCTCTACCTGTGACTTACGTTTTTTTCTATTTCCCACTCTTGCTCCATTCATCTTCCTCCATTTACCGGATCCATATTTTCTTTCCTCCATCCTCCTCTCCTTCTCTGGCGTCACCTTTTCTTTCATCAAGGCAATCACTATTTAAACTCTCCTCTGCTCCAAGGTCCTGTCAGATCCTCTAGAAGCCAAACACTATTAAAAGGGGTCTCTAGAGCTTAGCGAGTGTGTGCATGTGGCTGTGTGCACACGTACAGTATAGGAAGTGTGAATTTTGCGGGCGTATTCCTGGTAATATGTGTATGTATTCACATTAGTGTAGCGGGCTTCAACCTTTTTTGATCCTCAGTCTTCAATACAATAGAGAACTCTCTCGGGAAATGTATTGGCTGCAGATTCTGAAGATTACGGAAATTTGTCCCAGCGGGAGGCAGTAAAAAGGTGGTTGTTGTGGGTGGTGAGAGGGCTTGGAAGAGCTCGCCATAACCCAGAGCGAGAAGAAATATGAATAGTGTGGCGTCGATGACCTTGTGGTATAAGGTTTTTTTTTTGTGTCCCTGGCTCTCTCTGTTTAGCCGTGTGGGAAATAGGGAAAAACAATTTTCTGAAACGCACATGAATGCAGTCCTCTCTTTGACTCATTGCTGGGAAGCTGTACTGTTTTTTCCCCCCACATTCTAAACACAGAATTGGAAGTAGTAGAGCAGCCTTATATACATACTGCCACTATATTAAATGTATGTGGAGCACTGCTTAAACCTGAGGCAGCTCATCCAGTATCTTTCTTATGAATGATCTTCTTTGCCTTTGTCTGATTATTTGGGATGGAGACTATTTTTTTTACCCTTTATGTTTTCATCTACATTTGGTAGAGAATCCTTTTTTTTATTATTGTGGAATTAATTTGAATATTTTCAGGACCAGAAGAAGCACAGCTTCATACTTCAGTGTCTTGGTCTAGTTCATGGGTATCCTTTTATTGTGGGACAGGTGTTGATAATTCTAGAAACCTGACGTAGCAGCGATCAGCCTCGTTACGCACTCTGTGAACCCCCCCCCCCCGAGTTGACTTCTAAGACTGAACACCGTATTTGAGCCATTATATCAGTGCAGCTGTGTCTTTCCTGTTAAGATCATCAATATGATTTATCCCTGATGAGTTAAAATTTAATTTCCCATGCACATATTTTGTTATATTTTGTGTCTTCCTGACCTGAGTGGACCTGGTGTCTGGTTCAGAGTGAAAGTGAAACTGAGAGAGACCTGTTTCATTAGCAGATTGAGGGAGCTGTAATGTGATGGCTTCTCGAGATGGCTACTTAAATGTGATAGGCCATTAACTATTCATCCCCGCTGCACGATTAATGCAAGGTATGGAAAACGCAATCATGCAAATAACTCTTCGATCAGGTTCTTTCATAGAGGAATAAACGCTGACGGCGTGGAGGAGAGGCGGCGTTCAGAATGAGGTGGGCAGGGGAGACGTCCCACAAAGACACAGAAGGAGTGTGAGGTTCACTACTTTCTACTTTCCCTCCTCTTTTCACCCACCTCTGTCGTTCTCACTCGTCGATCAGCATGTGGTCGCTTTAATTTGAAGATGTTATGGGTGACATGTGGTGGCATTGTGAGAGAGACATGACAGCGGAGCTTGTTAAGTGGCCTCTCTATCTCTTTGTCTCTTCCTCTCTGCTTCTCATTTCAAGTCTTCATCTACATTAGCATTAATTACATTTTTATCATCGTGAATGATCAGTGCATATTGTACATTAAAATGATTAATGAATTAAAATTAGATGGCATTGCACAGTAATGTTAAATGACGGAGGAAAGTGATGGACTAGATAGCAGCAATTATGGTTTGTTGTGTTTTGGTAATTTCTGCAGCTCTGATCTGAAGAATCTAATCCTACATATGGATGCTCATAACATTAAATCGCTGTTCATATAGTAAAACACACTCGCCTCTTAAAGACAGATGGAGATATCTTACCAGTACTGCAAATACAGGGAATCAATAAATTAGCTCCATAAATCAGCCGAAATGGTGGAAAATCCGACCTGCCTCCTGGACGATTTTTGAGCCTTTCACAGTTATTTCAGTATCATGCATTTATGTTTGCTGATATGAAAAGTTTTATTTTACAGAATGAAGAAAGCAGAAACGATCGGTATCGGTACAGAAAAAATCTTTACTCCCTTATGTTGATATCCATATCGACCTCAGGCAATATTCCAACCTTATTGGAGAGTTCACTGGAAAACAAAATGGACACAAGGACAAACTAAATTATGTTTTCTCGCAGGTTTATTAGTTGCGGTTATAGGGCTGGGCAATAAAGCAATGTCAATAGTTATTGCACAGTAATTTATGTCTAAAGCAATAAAACAAAACCTCAACTTTCATCAATATATTGTTTTAAAATTGTGTTAGTAAATAATAATAATAATGGAATAAAATGTATTAATCATGAACTTTTTAAAGTGAGGAGATTTAACCCTAAAATCTACCCAAGATTTGTCAAATGTTTTGACATTTTCTCCTCATAATTTAATAATGCATAACTTCTGAGAACATATGGCACAACTTCTTCTTAATATTCAAATGTAAAAACAGGCATTTATTAGATTTTTATGGTCTTTATTTGATTAAACAGAACCTTTCTTCACTAACTCAATTGTTGCAGCCACATTGCCTTCGAACCGGCCCCTTAAATCTTGCTCAGATTTAGCATCATTCCACTTCCTGTTTAATATACTGGGCCATTTGATATGCTTCTCCTTGGATCGTCACTTTGAGCTATTGAACCTGACAGCGAATTTCCCAAAAATACTTTTACAGCCTCTCGTAAAAAAATACTTCATTAAGTCTCAAAATTGTTGATTAGCATATTCACCCAGGATGGGCCGACGCAGTACACTTTAAATTAATAAGCCACTAACTGAACAACATTTCACGAGAGAGAGGGGGAGATGGCGGGGCACGGAGATGAATGCCTTTTTCGCCACCTTGTGAAATATGTAATACATCTTCATTTTAACAGGTGTTGTAAATGTCAGGGCACAGATCTCCTCTTAATGAAAAGATCACCCCGTGTCCAAACTTTGACAAATGTATCTGGTTTGAGCTGAAAAAAGTGTAGAGTCTGGTCCCAGTTCCAAGGCCTTGGATGAGTGCTAACAAACTCAAGCTGTTGCCTCCTCCTGCGCCGATCAGTTTCAGATTAAATCCTGCCGCATCATCTGGTGTCATCGCTGACTCAGTTTGGTCCCTTGGGAATTGTTGGTTGGTGAATTATCAAGTCTGTAGCTTCACAGAACATGGCCACAGAACGTGTTCAGTGAATCCACAATTAATCCAACTCTAAGTCATTTTAAGAAGAAGACTGAGGCGCGAGAGGTACAGCTGAGCCCTGTTTATGAATTCAACTTTTCTCCCATCATCCACACACAAGTCTGAGCTCAGTGTTGCTCTGTGTTGATTCACTGTACTTTGAGAAATACTGTGTGGTTGCTCTGCAGCAGAACAGGTTCCCATGACTCTACTAAACCTCCCATCTGCACCAGAACCTGAAATTTTGACAGATGTTGCCTCACAGTTTGATGTTGCACCCCATTGTGCTGTAAGTGCTTTGGCTAACCCTGATGCTATGCAACTATGCACTTGTACAGTCAGTCAAGGTGCTTCATTAATTTTTTTGGCCGCCTGGCTTTTTTCTTTTATTGTTTTTCATCGCGTACGATAAAAAACACAGACACAGCACTAATCCAATCTCTTTTTATCCAAGCAGAGTTGCAGTTCATTTGCAAGAGTGCGTGTGTTCAATTTATCGTCAGTAACATATAGATTAAAGGAGGCATGTTTCGCTTTTGGAGTTTATATGTTTTTTCTGTATCTAAAAGGTCAGCAAAGTTAAAAACTTCAGAGGGAGCTCAAATAAAACTCTGCTCATGAACTTCGTAGTCCGGCTGATACTTCCTGGAAATTGTGATGCCATATGACATCATGACGCCCCACATTTGCATAAAGAGTCGGGCACGTCCCCTAACAGAGCCTCGTCAAGTGAGAGCGGAGGCAGACATTTCCCTTTAAGCGCTGGAATTGGTTGATCAGTCACAGTACAGTGTGTCTGCTGGCCAATCAGAGCAGACTGACATTCAAGTGAGGGGCCTTAAAGAGACAGTAGCTTAAATCAAACGTTTCAGACAGAGGCTGAAAAGACGAGTAGCAGCAATGGTCAGAATGAGGGATATCTTTTGTGAAACTGAGAGAACTAAAAAATGTAAATCTTTAAAGTAGTTACCCAAGAAAAAATTCTGAACCTGAGCAGAATAAGTATCCATGGACATATTTTCATAGTTTTAGATAAATGTCCAAGGATTTCTCTCCCTCGTTGCTTTTTAAAAACTTTCTCTACCGAGGTATGAGCTCATGAAGTGGTGCGTTCACAGCCTGGAGCCGCCAGTGTGGGCTGCTTCAAAGCTCTATCCAGCATGCTGGACTGTGATTGCAGAAAGGTTAGCATGGGTTTGAGGATCTGAAAAGTGTTAGATAGCGCAGGCTGCTGTCAATTTGCTTTCAAACCCGGCAGCAAAAACTTTTCCTTCTGCTCCTCTTCCCACGGCTTTATGCAAACTTACAGCGATGTCACTGACATCAATTTACCCCTAAAAGCTGTACCACATGGAGCCATTACAGAGCGTATGCTATCACACCACATCCTCAGGGAAGGAGAGAATAGGGAGAAAATGAAGAATCAGCATATACAGTAGATATAGCTTTGTTTTTCTCCTCTTTTACAACACACAGGTGCAGTGCTGTTGTTATTATGTGCAGCAGGAGCAATTTAGAATATATTATGATATGTTTTTATGCATTAAAGGATATGAGCTCTTCTTTACATAGGATTTCTATCGTTTCTTGTCTTTTTTTATCTTGGTATACAGTGCTGTTAATTCCCTCCATAGCTGGGGAAATGAACAGGATTTGAATAATAAATGAGGACTTAATTGATCAGGTCTCTGCCAGGGACAGATTGTATAGCTGGGCCCTCTTGATATTAATACTTTGAGTCAACAGAATCAATACATCTCACTGTGAGACACAAACAGAAAGAGAAACTGTGTTTTCACTGTATCGATCCGGCTTTTTAATCTTGTGTTTTTGGGAAAATTTAAACTGTTAGTGCAACGGGGGGTTTTTTGCAACACAGATCAGTATCAATGTTATGGTGGTGGGGCTGAATGCATTCTTTAGTTATTATCAAAGGGAGAAAAAAATAACAACTTTGTTTTCAATTCTCTTATTCTGGTCTCTGCTTTTTATTGGATAGCAACGGGTGAGAAAAGAATGTCCTTGGCCAGAATCCCACTCAGGACCATGGGGCTATATTCGAATGCACCTTAATGCAAAGGCCCCACACTTTTAAATCCTTGAAATAAATATCTCCAATGTCCATAACTGCCTGAGTGACCGAGTTACACCATTGATTGGCCGGCTGACTGTTGGACTTTTCCCATTGGCTGTTGCTCGTTCAAACTGAACTGGCCACAAACAGCTACTCTGGTGTCATCGTGGAGTGTGATTTGTTGTTGGCCGCCCAGATTCCTTTAAGCTCCGGTGTGAGAGGTTCGCTGAGTTCAGCCTTCCTGTTGTGGAACTGCATACCAGTCACGGGAACGTGCACAGCCAAAGCAGAAACTACCGCTGTTGAACTGTGTTAACACTGAAGCTGTCAGCACCCGACACGAGAGACTCTCCACTGTGTGGTGTTATTGCATTCTGATCAAAACTTAAATATGTCCTTACAAGTTCCACTTCATCTACTAGGTTGTCCTTTTTTTTCTGGTTTTCATTTATGATCTAAAAGTGATGTTTGTGATCAGAAAAAGGTATCATAAATATTGCGAGTCACTGTTTTGTGTTATGGTTTGAAACAGGGATGATCCTGTTGATTCATTATTATTATGAAATTTTATTTCCAAGTAGCCCTGCCAATCTCATGGCCCAACATGGCCACATAGAAAACAGGATATTCAAAATAGGGACGATTGATTATGTTCACATCCAGAGCTCAAGGGCACAGAAGGACACAAGCAGTGATGTGCTCCTGTTGTTGTTTTTCATAACCCGGGGTCCACTTTGTTGTGGCAGGCCTGTGTTTTTCCGTTTTGGCGTGCTTTACTGTTTTTTTTTGTTTTTTAATTTTTATTCTTTTTGTGCCTAAAAGCTATTCTGCATTAAAGCTGCTTCCAAGCAAGTTCATCCATCATAGAAAAGGAGGGAGACAGAGTGAAGCGAAGGGGAATAAAACGCAAGAGAGGAGGAGAAGACTGAGAGAATGAACAATTGTGTTGACTGCTAATAGCTTTATTGGAATGATACCAGTTATTAATTATTCTGACGCCTTCTAAAGAGGCAGAATGGAAAACAAAAAAACAACAACAGTTGAGTTAAGGGAGGAGAGAAGCCACAATTTGTAACATGCTGTCTGGGCTAATGGCTGGAAGTCAGTTGTAACTGATCACAGGATGGCTCGCCTCTAATTGATGGGACATGTGTGTGTTTGTGTGTGTCGCTCATGTATTCACTGTGTGTTTGCCTTCCAGTGATCATGTGTTCATCAGTTGTGTGTGAGTGTGAGTGTGAGTGTGAGTGTGAGTGTGAGTGTGTGAGTGTGAGTGTGAGTGTGAGTGTGAGTGTGTGTGTGTGTGTGTGTGTGTGTGTGTGGTATAAATTGAATCACTGTCGGTGTGAGGTAATGTGAGTGGAAAGCTAATATCGTCCATGTCACCTGTCTTTCCGCGGGCATGCCAGGAGACAACTTGTCCTTGTCCTCATCTCCTTTTCACTCTATCCTTCTACAGACCCAACATCTTTTCTTCTTCAGCCAAACAAGTTTCGACAGACAATCAGAAATCATAGCCTCACAGCATTGGTCCTTCTTTAAACAGATATTTAATCTGCAAGGCTCCGCCGTGTCCCTCAGAAGGCGCTCGCTTTGTTGGAACGTGGGAGTTCATCAGCATCTGTTCCCCTCCGCCTCACACCGTAGCTTGAAGTCCATACAAACACCTTCCACCACATACAATGAGAGTGCAGATGTAATCCTTACTAAATGATTTTATCATCTGAAAATGAACACTAGCGACAAAAGCCTCCCATTCTAATTCAGAGCAGCTATTTCTCTCCGTATGTCGAATTTGCTTCATGACCCATGTGCAGCAGCAAACCGCTGTGGAGAGGTGAAAAGTATATTCTGCATGTGACCACAGTTTTCCCCCAGTTGCTTTGGAAGCACTGAAGGCCTTTGCGGGGCACCGACGGTGAGGGGACGGTGAGGGGACGGTGAGACTATCCAGAGGGAATGGAATGATTATCTAGTCCCTGGATGTAGCTACTTTCACTCTGATTAACCTCTAGAGGTTTGTGGCGTGCATGTGCCTGCGTGTGTGTGTGTGTGTGTCTGTGTGTGTGTCGGTGTTGTGATTGGACCCGAAGTGTAGATCTAATGGAGCCAAAGGGATGATTACACTGAAAAGGTCAGATTTGTCTCCAGTTCCTGCAATTAACGCAGAAGAGTAGAAGAGACAGCGACAGTGGCTAAATAATGGAGACACAGGAAAGAGGAAGGCGGAGAGGAAAAGAAAGCGAGAGGATGAGAACGAGTAGTTTTGTGATGATAGAATGACAAAAAAAATTGAGGACAGCAGAGAGAGAGGTCAACGTTTATATATATATAGACGTTTATAAATATATATATATATATATATATATATATAATACAGTCTTTTCAACAAGATTTATTATATATTTGTTCTATTTGATTTTACACGGTAGTTTGGCAACATACATTTTTTTACAGCAACACATTGTAAGTGATTAATTCTACATCCTGTTCTTGTGAAATGATCTTAAATAAAATACACTGATTAGAGGATTAAGAGTCATAATCTATTTAAGATTTGTAAAGGATCACGACATGGAAAATAAAATATATTTAATAAAAAGTTAACAAAACGTGTCAAAAGTCAAATATAAAAATATAAAAAACATGTATCATTGACTTAGAAAAAGAAAGTTGTGTTTATAGGTTCTCTTCGAGGTTCTTCTGTAGAATCTGAGTCTGGGCGTTCCAGTAAGGAAATGTCTGTTATTAGCTAAGACAATATTTAAATAAACCAGTAATTTCCCGACACAAAGTCCAAGAAGCAGTGGAAGGGACCACGGTATTTGCAGTGATGTGACGTAGTGGAAGCACATAAACATGAGAAGGAGGGAGGGACCTGAGATCGAACCTTGGGGGCTCGCACAGGAAAACCAAAACTGGGGCCGAGGATGAGCTGGAAGTCAATACGACAGCTGGCAGTTTTG
This sequence comes from Pleuronectes platessa, assembly GCF_947347685.1. Lineage (NCBI taxonomy): Eukaryota > Metazoa > Chordata > Actinopteri > Pleuronectiformes > Pleuronectidae > Pleuronectes > Pleuronectes platessa. Next base: position 22,726,434 of record NC_070629.1, on the reverse strand, counting down.
TATGATTCCGTATCATGTTCTATCAAGTCATGATACTTTATTTTGGGGGAATATTTGTTGAGTCACTTAATATTGTTCCGCAACTCCTCAGAGAACTGTTGAACCACAGAAAGATGCTGATCTGCAGCCAGTGGGATCGGAGCCACTGGTCTGGATCAACTGAATAAATCACTTCTCAAGCACAGACGTGGTTTGTTTCTCTGCGAGTGCAGTTTTGACCTTGTATGTATAACTACTCCAGCCTTTATGTCATGTTTTATATTTATAGATGTGCAGCGTATCCTCATAAACATTAAGATGGTGCTCTATATTTTCCCGAGCCAGTATTAGGCCCCATTTATGGTGCTTTTACGTACAAAAAGGGATAAGTCTGTTTAAAAGGATGTTCCATGCTCCATACGTCCTTTACGGGATGGTTGCTAAACAATTCTTCCAGTAGAGGGCAGCGCAGACTTTAGAGTTTGTCGCAAACTTAGCGACAGTGGAGGTTGTGAAAAGGTATCTTCGATGAAAAAGGGAAAACCAGTTGTGTTGAATTTAGTGGTGATGCAACTTGTCAACTCGCAAATTGTCTCTTTCGCAAGGCTCTGCATTGTTGGAACTTCTTGCTCGTGTCCAATGGCCGTCTCTCAGGAAATATTGGCTTTTACTGGCCCCCCGCGATTTTTTGTGCTAGCTACTAGTCTGTTTCGTGTGTTTCATCCATGTAAACCCTCAGAGCATGTGCACCAATATGGACGAAATGAAAGCAGAGTACAGACAGAAGGCTCCGTCCGGTTCCGTTTACGTATTTAACATTGAGTATAAAAGAACCTTTAGAGCTCGGTGACTGGATAATAGAAGTGCATGTGAGAAGGTGACGTGTACACACATGTTTTGAGAGCTTTTCAAAGTGTTTTTGAAGTCATTATTAATTCAGATGGCATGCGTTTGTCTCCAGGATCCCAGCCTGTATGAATTTTAGACGGGCTGTGCTTCTAACGGCGGCCTCTGGCTTGTGTTTTTAATCATGTATGAGAAGAGAGACAAAGTTATTTTGCAGATTCGCACCTCTTCAGTGGATTGTGGCCGATTGTGTTAGGAGCGACACCACTCCACTGAAGATTGCAACAGCTCTGACAGGTGCTCTGTTCGGTGTCGAGATACTGATAAATCAGAGACTAAAACCAGAATAAATTGAACTCGATGGGAGAGAGCTCTTTACTCCAAACCACCGGTTTGCGAATCAAAAGCTCGCTCTTCAAACCCTCTGCTCTAAACTCATCATTGTGTTTTAATCGGTGCATGAGAAATGTCTTAAATGGTCTCTTTTTGTTAAGGATTGTTCTTGACTGGAAAGTTACCGTGTTGTAAAGATATGAATTTGACAGGTCTTTTGCGTTTGGCCTGTCTGCCTGTAGTACAACATATGGACGGTGAAAACATTCAGGCTAACAACAAACAGAAAGAGGATTTTCCCATCTTTAGGTATTCTTTCTGTATTATTAGTTATTTAGTTTCCTTTTAGTATTGTAGTATTACGCCAGTCAAGGCCAATTCCTGGATTTGCCCGTTAATACGGATAAAGTCCAACATTTAATGGGTTCTTCCCAGGGTCATGGTCCACCCCTCTGCAAAACTTCATGGAAATTGGTTCAATAGTTTTTGAGTAATCCTGCAGACAGACTGACAGGCAGATAGACAAGAAGGGCACTCAGAAGAGCACTTACCTCTGCCAAGGTCCAACAAACCGGCCCCCCAAATATTGTTTTTTTCCCCAAAATGTTTTTCCTTGTAAATTGAGGAAAATACTAAAATATCTGTTTTAAGAAAGTGAGAAATATTCAACAACAAAGCTCAACAGGTTCTGTCTTGGCCCCTGTGCCATGGTTACACCAGGTTTAGTGGAAATCAATAACCTGCTCTTTCATAAGACATCTTGATCTCCGAACTCCGAGGCTCACCATTTCTTATCAAGATCTAACGAGGCTCCCCTGGTGATTTAAGGTGCTCATCATGCACCGCAATCATGAAGTCGGCCCTTCAAATTTGACTGAAATCTTTTGTTTCCTGATCATTACCCATTTCTCGCTCCCATATACTGTTGGATCTTCCCTGTTAGCACTGCAATAAAGGCCTATTATACCCAGAACCAGTGTGCGATACAAGGATAATGTGAATCACCACACAAGTTTCAGATGTTGTGATTGCTTCCACGGGCTGGAGTGAGGTCATATAAAATTAAAAAGTCACCGGATGCATCTCCTGCTGTATCACTACACAACAGGGTGAAGTAAACTGTGTTATTACTCTGCACAGTTTCTCTCTTCTCACTGTTTTATCGCAGAGGTTGGCCAGCTCGCCAGAAACAAAGACCACCCCCGCAAACATCGTAAACATTATTACACTAACAATAAATAAACTGAAATAAAACCTCAACCGTCAGTGGGAAAAGTGCAAAGGTGCTATTTTACACAGCAGGTTCTGATATATTTAATGAGAGTGAGTATGAGCTGAATAGATCATGATGCTTGGGGGTCCGATTCACGTCCTCGGCTAAACAGCATCCTGTGAAACACTCTGCTTTACATTCTCTCTTTGTTTTCTTGGCTCCACAGGTGTAAAAGTCCTAAAATCAAATCCAGTTGTTGTGTTGTGGAAATCCATAGTCACAGCATCAATCCATGCATCTAAGTGTTTCACATTATTTGCAGGTGTCTTTTTGTCGTCGTTGCTCCACGTCGACTTGTCTGGTTAATATCTACGATGTGTTGGTGTGTGGCTGATTGTGGGTCCGGAGAGGTGGTGCCGTGCTGCACAGCCAAGGGATTTGTGTTGTCTTCCTCCTCCACCCTGACAGCGACTAGCTCATTATTTCACATCAGCTCATCTGGGAGTGCGTTACACTTTCCCTCTCTTGCACGCGCATGCAGCCTGAGACAACTTGACCTTGGTTGCTATGATAGCAGCAGTAAAAGCTGGGCTGAGGTGTCAGTGCGTCTCTTTGACAAGTCCCTCAGGCACAGCAGCCCTGGCCCACCCGTGTTCTACGTTCCTGTGTGTGTGTGTGTGTGTGTGTGTGTGTGTAATGATGATTAATACCTTTGTTTTGAAAGCCAACGGAGAGTTGATGTGTGTTTGCATCTGCGTGTGTGTTTGCCTGTTTGTGTCAGTAAGCATGTGCTTGCCTCTGTGTGGCGATGCAAGTTGCCCGCATCAGTAGTTTCCATGCCTCGCACCCTCGGAGCTGTCGACAGGGTGATTGTTGTTTATAGTTTTGACATCTTGCACCTCGTCCCTTTTGTTCATCAACCTCCTCCTGTGCTCGTGCAAAGTTTTTGATTTAGTCTGGTCTCAACCGCGGCTCTGCCTCGTCTATTTTCCATCTATTTTATTGCTCTGAGTCAGGCGGCGCGGGTCACACCAGTCGTTACCATCTTTCGGGGGTTTGAGATGTTTTTTAAAGAGTTAGGGATTTGGTGACTTTGCCTTTAAAAAACAGCAATTAGGTTGAAACTGAACCTCCTCTAATTAGTTGTTAATCTCCTGAGCTGAAGCTGCAGTATCTCATTAATGTGGTCTCATGAAATTAGTCATGATGCCACATTCAAATGACTCTGCAGAGAACAGTTCTACACATTGAGTGGACTCAGAAATAGCGTTTCTTTATTTATTTTGGGTTGATCTGCTGTTAAAATGATTGTGTCATGCTGTGTTAATTAATTGTTATTGGTTTTCAATTAGCTTTGTTATTATTTCCCTCAACTTTAAGTTTTGTCTGCTGCAGTGAACCTATTTCCTTCCTGGGCTTAATCAATGAGAGAAAAAGTAAAATGTCAAATGCAGTTTTAGAAGGTAGCATGTGTTTCTGGTCTGATGTGTTTTGACATTGTATTACAATTACCTTCAACACCATTTGAATGGAAACAGACTGGATCGGTTCTTTGTTACTGTCTCATTAGTTTACATGTTTTTGGATTTTGTGCCTCTTTGACAGCAAGTGGTCAGACGATTGTGTTTTTACAGGTCTGTCCGTCCCATTACTGTGAACACGATATCTCAAGAATTCCTTTAAGGAATTTATTAAAATTAAGTGCAAACATTCAGTTAGACTCAAGGAAGAACTGATTCAATTTTGGTGATCGAAGGTCAAAGGTGAAGGTCATGCGTATATATCACAAACACTGTGAACGTGTTATCTTAAGAACGCCTTGACAGAAACATTTGAAATTTGGAACAAGTGTTCACTAACCTTACAGGTTAACTGGATAGATTTTGGTAGTCAAAGGTCAAGATCGTTTTGGCCTCACAAATCATGTTTTGGACCGAAAAAAATGGAATTTCCTTTTACTTTGACCAGTTGTCAATTGGACTCAAAGATGAGCTGATTACATTTCACTGGTCAAAGGTCACAGTGACCTCATATGAGTCCGGAAACTGCACTGGTTGGTGAAGGCATACATCTGCAGGGTGGTAATTCTAGTTCAGTTTGCTTCAAAATCAATACATGGATTCAGCTCAGCTCATTGTGAAACACTGGTTTTGTTTGGGCTTCAAATCAGGTGGATTTATATAATTGTGTTTACACCCCACAGCGTGGTGAAAAGATTCCCAGTGGACGGTCAGTCAGTCAGTCAGCGGCTCTGGAAACACACATTGACATAGCATGTGCCTTTGAATATTTATATTTTTTCCTGTTTGTATGTAATATCTAATCAATCTCTCTTGCTCTTCTTCTCTCTTTTCCATGTCGCTGCATCAAATCCAGGTAAGAAAACCGTTAATTTCTCGCCCTTGTTTTCCTCAAACCTGTTTTTGTTTCTGCTTCGATCGTGCAGGTGTTTTTTGGCGCTCTGCAAAGCAAGATTTAAATATTGCTACAATCACAAAGCAGGCATGACGATGGGAAGATTTGTGTTGAGAGATATGTGGGAAATATTTTTGCGTTGCCATGGAAAGAAGAACTCTCTCTTTCTCTTTTCATCCTCTCCCTTCCTTCCCTCCCTTTTCGCTCGCTTCCTTCTCTCTGGCCCTTGTCTGATTGGCTTCATATTTAATACCTCACTTATGTTTGTTGGCTCCACATGAAGAACAGTTTTAATAGCTTTTGGACGCCACCCACTCTCCTCCCCGAGCTTTGGCTTAATATCTCCTCCTCTATTTCGCTCCCTCTGCCTCTTTTCTCTTCTTCTGGCGCTTTCATCCTCTTGTCTTCTCTCTTTTTTTTTCTTTTTTTTAATGGCTGTTGTGCGCACAAACAGCAAGAGAGACCGAGAAATGTCTTTTCCCAGCCCTGGACTCTTTTGGCTCAGTGAGAGATAGTGAGGTCATACGCTGCTGTAGTCAGATGTGATGCTGCTGCTGTTGCCAGTTATTAGACCGAACCAACTGTGGATGGTTTGTTCCATCTTAGTCTCAGTCAGAGCAAGTTGGCTTCCTTTTCCGTGTTTCTAGGTGTGTTTGCCAGTATTTGTTTGCATGTGAGTCAAAGGGAGCTGAGTGTTTGTGCATGTATGTTCTGCTGGCAGTCCGCACTGTTCCGTGGTGGGGTAGTGCGCTGGCATTGATGAGGTCCAGTTACCCAGAGTGCACTACACCTTAGGAGGTAATGCGATTAGTGGGGCAGGGACAGGGGATTTGTTCAAAGAGCATAGAGAAGAACATCAAACACAAAAAAATGGGATTAAACCCGAAAGCTGAAAGGGGGAGAAAAAAAAAAAGATCCAATATCCCTGTCTGTCTTTTAGCCAACTCCTCTGGGAGCAGAGGGGAGGAGGGATGATGTGCACCGAGCAGACGTAAGAGTTGTCTTTCTTTCTTCCGCTTACTGAGTTGAGTTCCTTTGTGGCGGGATCCAGGGAATCCCCATCCGAAGTGGATACAACCGCGCGTCATGACGTGTCATACCAGTCTATAAATTATTCAGGAAATGCTCATATGAAAGTCAAGCTCAAATATCGACCCCCACACAGGAAATCCCTCCTTTTTCTGCTCTGCCTTTGCAATATTTTTGTACCACTGGAGTCGTCATTTAAACAAAAGGATGTTTCAACAAAGTAACTGAGACGTGATCAAAATGTTTTGGGGTTTGCAGCTGCAGGAATCATGACGTACCAGCTCCGGCTCCATCTGTTTTGACTCTTGCTGTTGCTGTTGGGCAGGAAGTGGTGTGCAACTGTTAAACGCAGCCTCGCAGGCGCATGTCAGGTCACCTCAGTTCAACGCTCCGTCCCAACCTCACACAAAGTGACTCTAAAGGGGCTGGAACGGCATCAGGGAACGATTTGATCGCAGCACCGAGTGCTGATGGTTGTATAGTGTTAAGTGGTCAGATAGAAGATTGTTCAAATCAACTGCTTTCTTAAAGGTCTTCTTCTTTTTGTCTGCGTCTTTCTCACTTCTTTGCCGTGTCTGTGGCGTGTCGTAGCTGCAGTGGCGGATGAGCAGAGTTGATAAAAGGCTTCCAGAGCGTCTGTGATGATAATTGTTAGGACGATCAGCAGGTTGATCTGAGGAAAGCTTCTCTCAGCTTTGTCTGTTTCCCTCTCACACTACAGTCAAATTTGCTGGATTGTGTGGATCGTGATTCTCTGTCTGGAAGACTGTTGGAAAAGAAAGAACGTCATCTGTCAAAATGTAGGAAATTATAGAATTAAAAAGAAAATGCATCCATAAAGGTTAAAAATGCAAAGCCCCATGTAAAATGATTAAATACTTAGATTCTTCACAATCTCTATCATTTTTTGTGAATTTGTTATACTTTGTTTATTTATGCCTTTGTCAAGGATGTTGTGTTGTTATTCATGTTTATTTTTCTGTTAGTTAGCAGCATTAAACAAAAAGTAGTGCAAGGATTAACCATGAAACTTGAAAGGATGCATTATGGGGTCAAACCTGTTGGTGGGGATCCAGGAGGATTTTGACTCCGACAGGTTAAACACATTTCTTGCCAGAAGTTGAAACATGTGGTTGCATATTTGAAGTGATTCTCTGCCTCTGAACTTTCAGTCTAAAAACACCTTTTATCTGCGCCTTACATAGTTTTGTTCTTGTGTTTCTATAGTTTTTGCCTTTTGAATGACCTTCTCCTGCTGTTGTTATCTGATGTTTTCTTATTTTATTTCTTTTGAGAAAGCGACACAGTGGGCGAGAGCTAATATTCTCTGTGATGTGTGTTTGCCCTCAGTTCACATTCCAACCATAACAGCCTGAATCTTCAGTTAAAAGGCCGCTCTGCTATGTGTGTGCTTCCAAAAAAGATCCTGTGTTTTACCCAGAAATGCGACGCGGAGGGGAAGCTCGACTTGTAAAACTCAGCAACTCCACCATCAACATGGGAAAGTATGTGCGGTCGGGGCTGCTGTTGTTCTGCAGTATTTGAGTGCACACTTGCATTCTATCCATCTCCTCCCTGTTCAAGTCGGTGCACACAGGCAGGTCTCGGGGGCCTTACCTCCGTGAGGTTAGAGCACCCTGGTTTCTCACGCTGTTCAGAGGAGCTCGTAAAACCGTGAATGAGAGGTTGATGTCATCCGCTCAGCCGCAGCTGGGCTATTTGTGACTCCATCAATGAAGGGATGGACTGATGAGCTGGGGTTTGGGGTTTTTACAGAACAGTCCTACGGATCATCTAGCTGAAGACAGATCCGGTGACCTGTATTAGATCACACACGGACCTGCCTCTTTCCCTGTGTGTTCTAATATGTCCCTCTCTCTCAGGCCAAAGGAAACATCTTGGCAGCTATTAAAGGGAGTTTGGGCTCTTTATGAGTGGCTGTAATGTTTTTAGTGAGCTGTTATTACACAGTGTTCAGTTTCAGCTTCTCCACTGATGTATCCTCTAAAAACCTGCACCGCACCGGCCTGATTGATGTGGCTTCACTTCCAGCGGCATGAAGCAGGCCAGCTCAATCTTTCCTCCCTCTTGTCCTCCTCCTGGCTCTTTTTTTCTTTTAGTCCATATCTCTTCTCTTGTCTCCTCACATTTTCCTGCTCTTTTTTCATGATTTCTGTCTATAAAATGTCCTTATTCTCTTCATCCATCCCTCTTTCCCAGCTTCGCCCTGACAGATTTTGGCACTGTCACATCTCGCAGCTAAAAATCTTTGTTTCGTATGATGTGACTTTGTGTGATGTGTGTCTGGGCGCGAACAGAATCAGCAAAATCCTGACTATCAGTATCTCAAGGGGCATATGATGATATGGAAATTTGTTCAGCATAGGCCCTAATAGTCCTGCTGTAATCGTAGTCTGTGGCAGCTCTGGAAAAGACCAGCAGAATGAAGTGGAGGGAATATAAGAGAGACTGGAAAGAAGGAAAGAGAGAGAAGAATTTGGAAAACTGCATGACAAATGGTATAATGCTTAGCATTTAGATGCAAGGGCAGATCCATAATTCATGTTGCTAATGAAAGATAGGAGGTAGCCAGGGAGTGTGGAGGGGCCATGCTGATCAGATGGGAGGTAATAGTATTACCATACAGATAGAGTTAATGTGCTTCCTGTGCCACACCCTCCTCTCCTTCCTCTCCTCTCCTCTCCTCTCCTCTCCTCTCCTTCCGGTGCGAGTGAGTGGTGGTGGTGGACGCGTGAGTGAGTGGCGCGGAGTTTTGAATTGTTTGTCGCCTGTTTACGGGTATTTCATTGTTTTTTTCTCTTCGCTTCTTTGTATGAAGAAGTAGGTTTCTTTTTCTCTCGTTAATATTGTTTCTGAGTACCACCTGAAGAGACCGCGGGTCTTTCAGGGGTCTCTGGAGGCATGGCGTCCCCCGAGACGCCTCCTCCGTCAATCCGGCAGGGAGTGCGGATAGTCCCGCCGGGAGAGGACATTAGGGTGGAGGAGGTCCTGCTGGCGGTAGGCGAAGCGGTAGGACACGTTAATTTACTTTTCGCCTCCAGAATGAGCAGAGCGGTGGTGGTTTTTTTGAAAGAGGAACGCCAGGTGCACCAATTAATTGAGAGTGGCCTGTTTATTAGGGACGGCTTCGTGCAGGTGAACCCGCTGTCGGTCCCCGCAACACGGATCACGGTATCCGGAGTTCCGCCTTTTATTTCTAATGATTTATTAAGAGCCGAGCTGAGCAGGTTCGGTAAGTTTTCAAGCGGGTTCAGAATGTTAAGTTTGGGCTGTAAGGATATTAAATTGAAACATGTGCAATCCCTGAGGCGGCAGGTATTTATGTTCCTGGAGTCCCCCACCAACACTCTGGAGGTCTCCTTCAGAGTGAAGCACGGGGACGGCCACTACATGGTGTACGCCAGCTCCGGGAGCACTAGGTGCTTTGAATGCGGGGATGTCGGGCACATACGTTCCTCATGCCCGCATAAGCAGCGATCAGAGGAAGCGGCAGGTGACGGCAGCGGCAGCGGACCGGCTTCCGCTGCCGCTCGCGAAGAGGCGGCAGCGCCTGGCGCCGATACGGCGGCTGCACTCAGCTGCTCAAGGGCCGCGGCAGCGCCCATCGCCGAAACGGCAGCTGCGCATAGCGCCGAGGCGGAGGAGTCAGCTCCCACCACATCGGTGGACGCTCCTCGCGCTGAAGTGGCACAGTCTACTCGCGGTAGAGTTTTGAGTGGTGAGGATACCGAGAGTGGGGGGGAAGATACACAACCTGGAGGTGAGACTTCTGAGATTCAGGGTCCGACAAAGAAATCACGTGTGACTGAGGAGGTAAAAGAATCCTCCCAGTCTGCAGCTGCAGATTTGTCACAGACAGTAAAACACGTTGAGGAGGCAGTTCCCTCAGATGCCACAGAAAGCATTGATAACACCAGTGAGGGACAGGGTCAGTCAGGCAGTCAGGCTGCATGTGGAGATTTGGAGGAGGAGTCAGATATAGAGAGTGTATCTTCTGTTGGGACCCCAGCCAGGAGTACCTCTCTCTATACGCTGGAGGAGATAAACAGTTTCCTCGATGAAACCTTCGGCAGGGCTATTAAAGCAGACGAGTACTTTGCGGACACTGACAAATTAATCAGATCTGTGGCTGTATTAAAGAGACAGGTGGGCTTTGAACAGTTGGATGAAAGGAAAAGATACCGTTTAAAAAAACACTTAACAACATTGAGGAAAGATGCGAAGGGAAAAACCATGAGAAAGACGAGGAGCATGCTAAACTGACGTCATCACGTGGTGTTTTCTCCTTCAATGACTACTGTTCTTTTCCTGTTTACTTTTCTGCTGTTTTTTTTTCATCACACCTGGATTTTCAGAACCACTGTTTTAACACCAATTATGAGTTCTGAAACACTGCAGTCTGCCCTAACCCTAACCCAGCCTAAGACCCAACCTCAGATGAGCCGGCTGCACCAAACTGGCCTTTCTGATAAAGATGAGAGGGAGCAGCTGCATCAGGTCAACCAGACCGGTCAACTAGGTGTTGGAGGAGGCCTGTGCCGACCTCTCACAAACCAGGAGAGCCTTTTTGCCGGGAGAAATGCTCTGTGTGGCCAGTGCAGTGAAGAAACGGACTGAAGTTTTCCACCTCCCTATTCATCACCCCAGCTGTGGGGGGGGGGGTGGCAGGAGAGGGGCGGTCAGCTGTTGCCTTTCCCAACTCCTCACCTTGCCGGCTTCCAGACTTTGGAAAGAAGTCGGTTTATCAGACCGGTGTGAGGTTCGCTATCTGCCCTCTCTGGACGGGATGGCAGAGTCGAGGTGTACTGGGCTGTTGGAGTCAGAAGCTTCTCCGGAAGGCGGCTGGCGGTCCAGGTGCAAGATGCTCATGGAAAGACGGACAGCAGACCTCCAGTGGAGGGTGGTGCACGGGGCGAAAGCTACGAACAGTTACAGAGTGCACCTTGATCCGGAGCTGGGAGAGGGGTCGACCCTCTTTATCAAGCTGAAACACTTGAACATTATTTTTTTCAGTGCCTTCGGCTTGAAGCACTTTTTTTTTAAGTTGTTGAAAGACTGTATTCAAGGCCTGGGAGGATTTTTTTTCATTTGTTTTGTTCATCATGGCTGGAAATATTCTGTAAAAGAGATTGGGAACTGAATATTGCCCTTTAATTTGAGAAACTGCAGTTTGTATGGATGTGTGTGTATAACCATATATTGAAAAAAGAAACTTTATGTATTATTTGCTTACATTGTTTTTTTTGGGCTTTACAACTGGTGGTGGATGTTAGAAGTGTACTTGTTTCCTGGAATGCATAATAAATGAGTTTGAAAAACCAAAAAACCTCTCCTCTCCTCTCCTCTCCTCTCCTCTCCTCTCCTGGTACCAGCAGCTCCTATCCCATTGCGCCCACAGGCCCAGTTTGCCTTGGCCTCTCACCACAGAATATAGACTCAATGATTTGCTCCGACTCTGTTACAAAGCGCTGATATTGGCAGGAAAAGATGTTGAAAGAACATGTTCCATCCACAGGAGACTGGAAAAGAGAGTGTGTGTGTGTGTGTGTGTGTGTGTGTGTGTGTGTGTGTGTGTGTGTGTGTGTGTGTGTGTGTGTGTGTGTGTGTGTGTGTGTGTGTGTGTGTGTGTGTGTGTGTGTGTGTGTGTGTGTGCGCGCGTGCGCGCAGGGTAGCAGGTGTGTATTTGTCACTCAGCCCTGTGTCCTTGTGTTAAAGTAGGTACATGTGTGTTCCTGTGGTCAGCAACTGGGACAGACATGGGGCCCCAGCAGGTAACTGGGCCCAGGCCTCTGTGAGTCATTTGGCTTCGGAGACAGATTTGTGGCTGCAGGCCCTTCAGTGACTGTGTCAGAAGCTCGGCCAGAGTTGGTTCTTGCTGCAGAAAAGAACCTGAGAGACTGGATTGAAGATTTTTTTTCTTCTTCTGCAGAACTGGCGAACATAGTGGTAAGAGATTTTTTTAAAAGGTAGAAAGGAAGAAGGAGGATGGCCGAGATACCCAGATCCAGACTCCCAGTGATCGTGCACAGTCTCAGAACATATAATGTCACTCACAGAAGCGTTTGTGTAAACTGTTTGTACATAAATGCTTTCTTCAAAGTAAGTTTCAGAAAGCTACTGAGGGGACTGGCCTGCTCTCTGCTGTTTCACAGATAAGGCCATCAGCCTTTTCTCCGAGTTGTCATCGGCAAAGTGTCGCAAGAAAAAAAAAAAGTAATTTCAGAGAGAGGATACCGCAGGTGTTTTTAAGCCCTGATCTGAGTGTGAAGTAGAACGGCTTGGCCATTGCTTATGACCTTCAGTTTCAACAGATGCACTCAAACAGAGAGAGAACAGTGAGGAAACGGTTGCCCAAGGGCACATCAGCCAAACAGAGAGGAAGTCAGAGATGCAGTTCTTCAGATGAATCCACAGAAGGCCAAAGGGTCTGTAGTCCGTTGGGCTGCTCCCTCTCGCCTTTGGTCTGCTCGAGACCTTGAGACTTCAAACTTCAAACTGCCTGCATTTCAGAGGCTTCATTCAGACAGTCACTCCATCAGTTTGTCAGTCAGTCTGTCAGTTAGTCCATCACTTAGTCAATATAACGATTCTCACCGTCTCTCTGAGGTCCTCGTGCCCATTGGTTATCTCTCCAGGCTTTCTCATACATTCATTTATGAGCTCGGCCGGCTCTTTCAGGGGAGGTGTCTGATTGGATTGTCAGATTCCAGTTTTCCTTCGTAACTGCTCACCTCATCTCCACATGTGACTTTTTACCGTTGTCGTCATACTGAGGTGAAAGATGGTCACAGTCTAAACGGTGCAGGTCTGTCCAACTTCTATCACCCTCAGCTCGCTTGAAAACCTGCCTGACATTCAACAGGGAGTGTATAGATTGTATGGATGTGTGTGTCTTTTTCCCTCATCGCCCTTTGTGTCCATATGTGTCCACATTTATGTGTGTTGTGAAGACCCTATGGCTTATTTCGCACGAGACAATCTAAGTAATGAAAGGATGTGAGAAGGGGATAGGGAGTGTGTTGGTGGGAGGCAGCGGGAGAGAGAGAAGGAGCACTGGGTCCAAATTATAATACAAATCATATCAAGTCAATCATAAAAGCAGTCGAGATTTACTAGTTTCATTTCACTTCCCGAGATTCTTCAGTTTAATAGGGCAGCTGGGAGAAGAGGGAGCTGGATTGCATGGGTGAAATGGGAAGCGCGTGCCTGCATGCATATGTGTGCGTGTGTGCACGTAGTCTATGAATAACCCTCCACAAGCCATCTCAACCACTGGCTCACAGCCCCCTAGCTGGAGATAGAACAGTAATGTATTACAGGCATCTATTATTGAAAAAGCTGAGCTTGTAGGAAGACTACCAAACCCCTGTTCAACTGTAAACACCGGCAATGAAGAAAAAACACCGCTGCAGATACCTGTCCTGGAAAAGATTCCATGATTAAACAAACACTATAGGTACGCACAGTGTTTACAGAGGTCATGACTTTGTCTCATAACCTGTCTTCTTCACTTCTCAACCAGTACATGCTTTTAACAGGAGTTTTGTGAAATCAAGTACAACTTTTCTGAGTTTATCAGGTGTTGACAATGCAGGACAAGCATACACTTTTCCTAACCTGGTAGTGCAAACACAATATGGTGTCTACTGAGATAAATTCATAGTTGTGAAGAACAATAAACAGCTGATGGTTTAACACTAAGCTCATAGAGTCCTGCAAAGGGAAATGTACTCCGGCGAGCTTGAGTATCTATGGCGTCCCCTGGAAACACCAAAGCTTTATGATAGATGGTAGGTACATAGAGATAGTTGGTTTAAAGGAGCTTTTTGTTCCTTCGCTTTGACTCAGAATTTTCAACTCTGCTTGAGAAGATTGTTTCCAAGTCTTTTGGCAGCCAAGTTGTTTTGCTGGGCTTTTCCTAAAAAACAAATGTCTAAGCGCTGAAATCAGTGTTTGCTCGAGCTCAGACCTGAGGAAACCTGGCAAGCTTTGTTCCTCACAGAGTCACCTCTCATATCACAAATCAATGTTCCCTTTGCATGAACCTCCAGAATAGATCCAGAGGACCAGTAAGAATGTGTAGAGTTGTGATGTTCGTATTTGTTTACCCATTTCACGACTGGCTGTTGTTCTCGATCCCTGTGTTGCGATTGTGTGTATGTGCATGTATTTGCGTCGGCCCGCCTCATGTTTGGACATGGAGACGTTCATTGTTAAGCTGTCAGAATTGTCCAAGTGCGTAGAGATGGACATCTGTCTAAGTGACAGCCAACGATCCAACTGTCATGCCTCTCCATAGACATTCCCACTCCATCATACTGTCAAAAAGGGAAGTGGTGAGAGAAGGAGGAAAGGGAGGAGAGAGGGAGTGATGGAGAGGACGTGCGGCTGGAAGAGGAGGAAGTTAAAAAGTAGAATCAACACAAGGCTGTGTGAAATCAATATACAATATCAATAGGGATTTTTTTTTTATACTGAAACACAATGATTTATCGTACATATATGAATAAATTATACTGCTCAGACACAATATAGATATGTGTTTATGAATGAATTATTGCTTATCAATGAACTGTCTTGCATTGTTAAGCAATAATAATACATTCATAGTTGTTGATGTTGAAATCGCTTCTATTATTTGTTCAGTAATTGAAATGGATCTGCTGTTGTGCTCATAGATGGATACTTCTGCTAATGGGGGAAATGGTAAACCAGTCAGATCTTAACAGGCAGGATCAGAAAACATCTTCCTACATCTGTAGTTAGATCTCTACTGCATTGATAACAACAAATACAGACAGAAATGTGGAAACAGACATGTAAAAAACAGTATTACACTTGAGTGTCTAGTTACTAAAGGAAACCGGGTGTGTATTTTTTGCATAGTCCTTTTAGTTTTTGCGTAATCCTGCTTACAAATAAACCAAGAAATGAACACAGGTAAAAACATGACCTCCTCGGCAAAATTAATAATCTAACGTTGCCCGGCCTTGCTGTGGTACGACCCAAGTGGCCTCCTTAACACCAATCACATATATAAGGAGGGTTCAGCAGGTTGCTCTCTGTCTGACGTCTCCCTCACACTGAAGGGATAGGCTGCTCTCTATCCAGGTACGTCAGTGGATGGCGGATGTTTCCGTCCCTTGTTGTTACATAAATTAGCTTGTTTCTGCACTGGTGAGCCCCATCCTCTGCACAGCCATTAACTGCATCACACCTTACGTTCAAACACACCATCCTCCGTGTGCTTAGCACTTATATTTTAATCTGTTTTGAGCGGCCTGATGATGAAAACTCTTTCGCATACTTGCACTGATTCGTCAGCAAACTGCTCAATTAGCCCTGGGGGGTTATCAATTATCATTCTCACAGTCCTTTTTCTCCACTCCCCTAGCATGGGGCTTGTAGAGGCGGTGGAATGCGATAAAGGCTAATAAGAGCCTAGAGGTGCGGGCATATCCTATATTGAATAATTCTTAGGAACCAAATGATAGTTGGACTCAAGCCAGAGACGAGTTGCAGCAATCAGAGCGCTGGTGGATGAGCAGACAGGACACAGGACGCCTTCTTTAAATGGATTTCATTGATTTTCGTAATGTGTGTGGAGATTAAAATTTGAATCTAGTTTCAAGCTGTTTAGCTATATAAGGAGTAGAGTTGGAAGGAGGCCCTTGGGAAGTCAATTATTCACTTCTGCTTGTGTGTGTGTGTGCATATTGTAGCATTGTGTTAATACGAGTCTGTCATCCTGTCCTAGGGAAGTTCTTCTGTCTTACAGTTCACCTCTTTCTCTTATGTCTACCACTAGTATTGTAACAGTACCATTATATAACAATATTATTACAATCGTTTTCCCCTAAACTGACTATGTAATTCAAACCAGCAATGTTCCCAGCCCTGGCAGATCATACAGTGTACGTTAGTATCTGAAATCCATTGTGTGCTGCTTTTATCGCATTTTTCTGATGGTATTAATGGTTTGGTCAGCGATAAATGTTTTTCCATTGTGACCTTGTGAGATACACAGATGAGTTGTGTTGTATCGAACTGAGTGAAACACTGCAGGCATGGTCCCTGATTCCGTTTGAGGTGATTCCGTAGATTTTTAGTTTTCTGCTAGCTCATGTGGAATTGTTTTTCAAATACATCACGATAACCTGTAGTAGACGAACTGGATATAAGTTGTCCAATCAGCTCAGCCATTTAGTAGGAACTCTTTCTGTTGGTTTGTGGACGCATGGTGGAATGGTGATGATACCTACAATTATCTTGAGAAGTAGATAATGGACGTCCTCAAGAATGAGCGATCTGATATATATGTCAGATTGTCCCCACTATCTGCAGCTCAGTAACTTATCCTAGTCAATCTGCTTTTGAGGTGTATATAGTACATATTTGTGTCGGGTTGGGAAGGATTGGTTTAGGATGTGGTTAAAGGTCTTTCTCCTTTATCTTTGTTTCAGCCACATCCTTCTCCAGCTCCATGTTGAGTGAGCACGTTGAGTTGTATTCTTTTTTCCCCCCCTTTTTTCTTTAAGAAATAAACATCTGAGTATGACACTGGCCAGTGGTCTCGAGTGCTACTTCAGCTCTCGTATATATCATGACTACTTCCTTTTCAACCTTTTTTTGATGTTTCAATAAAGGCCGTTTGTCTTGGCTCCAGCGGTGGACCCTTGGCTTTCATACAACGCTTTTTTTTTTTCTTCTTTCAAGGTTCTTATTGCTTTTCTGCCCGTGTGTTGCCTTCCACTTTAAGGAGAGACTTTCCAACTGTTTCTGGTATGTGGCCCTACATCGCAGACTGGATATATATGTCTCCTATGACATTCAACAGGTTACTGCATGGATTTATTGTTGTAGCTGATCTGTATACTTTCAAGTTGGAAAAGTTATTCCATCTGCTTAAAAAAATTGAAAAAGTTGACCTCAATACTGTGTTGAGGTGAACCACGGGTGAATCCTGATGAGCTACATAGAAGCTAGATGACTAAAATAAATAATTATCCTATGTGGCTCATACACCAAGCAGCTCAGAGTGAGTTTTAACCCCAACTCTGACTCTCATATTACTGATAGCTCCTTATCATCTTAAATTACAGCATCGTTTGCACCATCGAGGGACATTTCTCCTCCTCCCATGAACCTCAATATCTTTGACGGATGTTGACGAGGGTTTAAATTTACGTTACGCTCAATGCCTCAGGGGTTCCCATAAAGTTTCAATGATGTTTAAATCAAGTGATTTGTGTTAATGACAACACTCTTGCATTTGTTTAGCGGTGTGTACAGGGTGGGAGTGTATATGGGAATGTAACTGAGTAACATAGTGAGGAAATGGTGATTCGACTACAGGGCGTACTTAATTCTGCAGAATGGACTCATATTCCTCAGCTGTAATGTGATTTTGCAGATCAGTTCTCAGAAGTAGTTACACCTACAAAATGGAGATGGCAAACTCACGATCAAGCCACTGAACAGAAAGTAATACACCAGGATGGAGATTACTGAACTGCAGATCTGTTTATTTCCTTCAACTTTAGCCAAAGCACATAAATATTCTCTTGAAGAAATATTATGTCTGCTGGCGGCGGCAATATAGCTGTAGCGAATGTTGCATTATCTCAGAAGTAAATAGAGGCCTGTCTGACGACGGAACCTTTGTTGGCAAATTTATGATTTGTGATATTTGGCTGTATAAACAAAATTTGAATGGGGGAACAATTTATGCCGTGCAATGAGAGCCTGAGGTGTAAAACATCACTCGTCAACTGCAGAGACGCTGTGCTATCCAACGTGTCGGGGTAGTTTAGTGATGTTTGAGAGAATGTCGTTTGTTGGGCCACAGCGATTGGCACTATTGATCTGGTTAATGAGCTCCAATAGCAGATGCAGTCGTGTGTGTTTGTCCACAAAGAAGGTGCAGGCCGTCCACAAGAAGTCACAGCTGATCACTCAAGCATACGTCATACTGACCTTTCTCACTGATTTGACACAACTCGTCACAAACACACACACACGCACACACACACACACACACACACACACAAGCACCACTTACACATACTGACCTTTGTTTGATATGTAACAGTGTGCTCATTTTCCATAAAAGCCTTTACCAGCAGTGTGGAACAGGAGAAGACATGAATTCAGGGGAAATAAAGGAGGGAATAGAGACGGAGAAGGAAAAAAAAAAAGAAACATCAAAAAGAAAGGTCATATGTTGTTCAGAGAGTTAAAGTCTCACTGCCCCCGTCTGATGTCTGAAAACGCCAGATGGAAATGTATGGAATTTTATTGTCAGGTCTGGATACAGAAAGAAACGAGGAATCAGAGAAACATTTGTGCGTCCAGACTTTTGACCCTATTTTGTTTTATATAGTTCAAGTTTGTCCTCATTCATTTCTGATTTAGACCGAGGAGCCACATCTGTGATCATGTGCCCTTAAGTGCATTTTCCGTTATAAATTCACTCAACAGAGAGTGCATGCTGCATGTGCACGTCCTCTGGCTTAAGAGGAGCCTGTAGATGGTTTTCATGCTGTGCTAAAAGGACCCCTGCACATTGAGCCCGGCGTTATTCACTGATCCACAAAAACTAATTTTAGAGCAGTTGTCTTGTATATTGTTGTTATGTTTGTTTATTCCTGGTCAAAGCATTCAGAACACAAAACAGATTATTTTTCTGCTTTTTTATTGAAATCTAAGCATCTTGTCCGGTGAATAACCCGAAGTTGTGCAGAGGGAAGGGATAACATATGAAAACAGTGTAAATGCCGTGGAAAACACACTGTTTTAGATTATTTACATGGAAGTAAATAAAGCCTAAAAAGCGAATGCAAACAATTCCTACGGATGCCTCAAACCTTTGTCTCTATGTTGGAACAAATTTTGGGTTAAGTAGCAAGTGAGACAGACTCGCAGCTCGGCAAGATAATGACACGAAACATTAAAGAGAAGAAGAAGACGATGGCTTCACATAATGAGGGGAGCAGCACAGTCTCCAGACTCAAACCCCCTCGAGCTGCTTTGGGATGAACTGGACAGAAGGTGAAAGCGAAGAAATCTACAAGTGCAGCACATTTGTGGAAACTTTTGCAACAGTGTCGGGGCAAACTTTCTGAACAACATTTTGACCTCCATTGTAGAAAAAAACGCCTCAAGTGTGTGTCTCCAGCAGCTGCTGGGTGATTCCTGAAATTTAGCCTCAATGTGGTTCATCAGAAGAGTCCATGAGTCCTTCTTGATTATTTATTCTGGACCTACATTTTAGAAAATAATGGAGGGGTTCCAAAACTTTTTACCACTTGTGTACTTTTTGTTTGATTTGTCCCGCCTGATTTGAAATTTTAAAGCGTTTTTATCACAAAAGGTGTATGCTATCTTATGATGTTAGTTTATCTGTTTTCTGACATAAACTCCGGCTAAGTTGCAGGACATATTGTTTAGATTCTGCTGCAGAACTTCAGTGTTTTAGTCTAAAGCTACGGGGTCGGCCTTTATCACCAAAACCTCTCTGATCTTGTTCCTGACTTGAAACCTTTTTCAGTGTCTACTATGAGACATCAGTCACATGTTGGAATCATCATCATCACACCAACTCGCTCACAGTGAATATTCCCGACGTTTATATTGCTTACATATTCTCACATGGTGTATTTTGTGTATTTTCGGACGATTTACTCGACGGCTTGCAGGAAAATGTCTGGAGCAACTGACTCGTACATTTTCTTTCTTTGATACAGCACCTCTGCAGAATATCCGTAGTTCAGTGCACGGCTGAAAGAAGCGTTCGGGAAATATTTTCAGGAGAATACCTTGGCTGAATTAATAGACAGAAGGCAGGTATAGTTTCAATTACCGATCAGCGTGCGCTCTAGGCTGCATATTCGTCCAAACATAATATTTCATTTGAAAGAGCAAAGTGGTGGTCGGCTATCCTTCACTCCACTTTACTTGTATTTACATTTATTTGATCTCCTCTCTATCATTTGGAGTTTCTGTTGCAGGGAAGTGGTAAATGGAGTTGGAGAGAGAATGGGAGACAGTTAGGCGTCTGATAGAAGGGGTGAACACCAGAGAGAGGCTGTGGGTGTCATTTGCTCCCACCTGATGTGAGAGAAAAACACTTGTTTTCAATCCTGCCAAATGACTGTCGGGCTCTGGGAGAGAATTGCATTGCTCTGTTCCATCGCTGTCATTAGTTCACCTGCCTCTTCAGCCTGCCCCGTGATTTTCTCTGATTGGACGTATTTATCTCTGACGGTGGTGGCGACCATTAGCGTTGGTGGTGTGGAGAGGTGGCAGTTTGGCTAATCAGTCGTATCTGCCCTTGCCCTAATGCTTCGTGTCTGTACGAGTACAGCCACAACACACTGTTGATTGTCTGCGCGCTTTAAAGTTGCAAAAAATAATGGGAGAGAATAGAGCAATCAGAGGAGAGAAAAACTAAAAGGACTGAAGAACAGTGCGGAGAAGGCAAAGGGATGTGTTGGTTCTGCAGAGCGGGAGCCAAGCTGCTAATCAATCCAGCTGTCAGCAGCCAGGCCCCCTTCCTCTGCTGCTTTTCACTGCCTCGCAGTTCAACATGACATGTCACTGGGTTGCTTTTGAGCAACAGCTTTTTCCCGACCTACACAGAACTGATGTTAAAGAAAAGCAGCTGCTAAAGTATAAAAACATGTTTGTGAAGATTTAAATATAGATATTCTCCTGGACGGATGAGAAAGGACGTAAAAGCGTGTACTCTTCTATTCCCACCTACTCTTCCCATACAGGGAATCATCATAGAGAGTAGATATGTGAAGGTTGCAGACAAACAAAAGGAAAGCACGGTGGTGATAGAGGGAAATAAGGACGAGGGAGCAGGGAAAAGGTGGAAGTTGATAAAGAAGGCAGAAAGGTGTGTGTGGTGGGTCATAATAGCAGGACGGAAAGACAGTGAGAGAGAAGGCATCTTTATTCTAATACGACTCTGCCTGTGCCTCCGTATTCAGCATCCTGAAAAGACGAAATTTGCTGCTGTTATTTATATTTATGAATTCATGCCATTTGGCCCAGTGTGAAATGATGGGTCATTCCGGCACAACAAGAAGAGCTGGTGCTGAATTTACAATCACCCGCAGCAACCGGCCCTCCTCCCCGCATCCTCCGCTCCCAGTCCTCCCTCTCCTTATTCCACATGCCTGGATCTGCTGAATATGGATGGGGGCGGCGGAGGGACGGGGAGGAGACGGGGGAGAGAAAGGACAATGATGCTGAGAGAAAAGGAATCTTTCCCTGACTGAGGTTGCTTCTGTCACCAGTTGCTCACCTAAGGGGATATGGCACCGAAATTAATGGCATTCAGCAGCATGGTGAAATAGCTGCTGGCAGTGTGTGTGTGTGTGTGTGTGTGTGTGTGTGTGTGTGTGTGTGTGTGTGTGTGTGTGTGTGTGTGTGTGTGTGTGTGTGTGTGTGTGTGTGTGTGTGTGTGTGTGTGTGTGTGTGTGTGTGTGTGTGTGTGTGTGTGTGTGTGTGTGTGTGTGTGTGTGTTTCTGTGTGCATTTACTACATGCTGAGATTCAAGACTCTGAGGATACACTCCCCTGAGAATCTCCATCAGTGAACTGAACGTGCACACACTCGCACAGATGATGGTCAGCGGCCCCCCCTCAAACAGAATAATAAATAACGCTGGTCACTGAAAAGAGAAATAGAAAGGGCCTTAATTTACCACCTGGTTCCTGTTCCTTTTCTTTGAACGTTTGAAGCCACCTGATTGTCATTCAACTGGCACAATCAAGCTCGCATCCACTTTAATTTAAATGTATTGTTTTAACACAATACACTGGGAGTAAACGCTGTCATATTACTATCAAGAACAACAGGGAAATGAGGACGACAAAGGTGGCACGCTCATTCCAGCTTTTAATGGTGATGTATTGGTGCTTCTGTAGAACAAAGGCAATCATCAGATGTGCCACACTTACTTGGCTAATTAGAAAACCTAGTTCTAAATAAACTTAAAAAGAATGTTTACTAAGTGACTGACGGAGGGAAACGAAAAGTGACTTTAACTCTCAGGTGTAAAATAAGACGATAGCGTATTTTTAGCTGATTCATTTGTTTTGATGCTAAATGATGAACTCTAATAAATTATAGTTCTGTAGTTTCTGTTTACAGAATCTCTTTTTAGTGACTATATACTAGTTATGGGTTTTACAGTAAATGCAAGATACGTTCTTTCACCTTAAAGCTTGATAAGGGGGAAAGTAAGTGGGGCATGAAGATCATTAAAATAAGGGGGAAAAGCTGTGAAGGTAAAGAGAAAGCATTGTATCACGATTCAAATATGCCGTTTACACTTTTATACTTTTGGGGTAGTATTTCACGGCAGTATAAAGTTGGAAGCATGTCAACAGCTTTAGTTTCTGCAGAATGCCCTGTTACCTCAGCGTCTAGCTAGCTCAGCTGGTTCCATCATGCCAAGCGGTTGGCACAGGGAGGTATTTAACAGGCGTTACTCTGTTCTACGCTCCGGAAAGGCCTGTTAAAGTGTCCACTGCTGCTACTCTGACTTCAAGCAGGGGCGGGGAATCTTTTTCCTTCCTCCAGCATCCTTCAAGGGCCATACTAAATCATCGAACTCGTATATCACAGAATTCTCTCTGATGCTATGGCTGGAGCTGCTTTTCTTCAGCAAAGGTCTGATGTCAGATGGTAGTGATGATGATGATGATGATGATGATGATGATGATGATGAGGCTAACTCCAGTTGGGTTTCCATGAGTCAGTCAGTCAACTAAGGGTCAGATTAGTCTTTGTGAGAGTCAGTTTGGCAAAGAACTGCTCACAGCAGTAGGTTGTTTAAAAGTTTAAAGAGGTTTAAAGGCCATTGTTGCTTTGCAGCTCATTCATTTCATGTTGTAGGTTGTTCTGCACATCAGCTGGTTTCACATTTAATGGTGTTGCAAATAAGTTTATGGCTTTTGTTCTTGCAGAGAAGGAAAGTGCTTTGTGCAGTGGTAGCAGCTCTGCAGCAGCAATAAGGGACTCATTCACAAATTTTTCCCCTGAAAGAGATTTAAGTTATTTTTTAGCTTTTAGCTCACTGATTGAAAAATTCAATTGCATACCATTATCTCTGTCTGTTGCCTGTTGGGCACCAAACACCAAAACGTTCACAACAGTCAGGCAGTTGTATTCATGCATCATTTTTCATATCAGGTAAAAGTTTTTTTTAAACTTTCTGTTCTCCTGAGAGAACAGAAATCCAATGTCTCCAGCTCTGATGCATCATATTTCTGTTATTATTGTTATTGAATTCTCTAAATACTGTATTTATGGATTATCATAATCATGTTTTCATCAAAAGTTTCACGCTGAACGGTATTTGTATGTAGATAAACCGCAAACTTCCAATGAGACAGACAGAGTCAGAGCTGCAACAGTTGAAATTGCTACTGTTCTTAATTGGCTTAAACACGTGCAATTAACAATGATTGCAATCAACAAAGGCAGCCCAGAGTTGAGCCGACCAGTGCTAAGGTATGTTATTATAGTCATTAGTAGCTGCAATTACTATTATGCTGCTCTGCGCCCAGTATCTTACCCACAGTTTTACACGCACTGCTTTCCTGCGGAGCTTGTTGTTGTGCCTGTAACTTTACTTCTCCTACAACTTCACATTCTTTATTTATTGTTTTCATGTGAGGATATCCATCTCCATACTCACATACTTGTCAATTCCCAACAAACAGTGAAGGATCAACTTTTTCAGACTTTTACTCTCTGTGTGTGTTTGTCTGCGTGTGTGTGTTTGTGTGTGTCTGTTGGGACTCACAACAGTTGGTTTGAGGCTCCCTGGCTTATTCAGGCCGACTGGAAAATAGTGAGAATAATCACCGGCTTTATGGAGATTTACTTTGCTGTAATGTGCAGTGCAAATATTATTTTATTGAAAGACGGTCTTACAGTGGTATATCTGTGCAAAGACACAGGCGTCTTTTTCCAACACTGTGCACAGGCGTAGCTGAAAGCGTGATTGCCAGTATTTTAATATACACTATTTATTTTTGTCTGGAGGAAATATCGCAGTATGTGTCTGTTTTACAGATCAGCAGAGACAGAAAGATGATGAGAGAGGGGATGAACTAGCCTGAGTTTGCACATCATTCTCCTTTTCTCTTTTATGCTGTGTGCAGAGAGCCAACAAGAAAACAAGGCACCTGAATGCATTAAAACCAAACATCGGCTAACGACCACCGCCCCCTCCTCCCACTAGCGTCATAATGTCAAACAAATTCGAACAAAGCCTTGTGAAATTGAAATAAGCCTCTCTCTGCTTCGGCCCTGGAATTAGTTTATTAGAATCTAAAAGGAGCCTCAAAAGACTTAAAACCCCATTTTCACAGGGAAATTAGTTTTCAGGGCAAGATGCATTGTTCACATTTGGAGATGATGGGTTGGTTTTTGCACAAAGGGGAATCTTTTTAGCAGAGACTTTTATCAGATCAAGCCACCACAGGTAGTGGGATGTGAGATGCTCTTTTTGTTTGTCGGGATTGTTTTTGCAGATACAGCTGAGGATAAACAGCTCTTTGTCTGTGCCATTGATATTGAAACTTGGAGTTGTGCATGTCTGTGTGAGTGTGTGTGTGTTTGTGTGTGTGTTTATCATACAAGGTTAAAACAGTATTCCTTTTGTAGAAAATGTGTAAAGACCACATTTTTGTTTCATCTATTTATGATAAAATACTTGTTGTGTGTTCTTATAATAATCATATTAATAACAATCATAACATGTTGCAAGGTGCGTTACAACAGACATGGGAATAATACGTCACAGATTAAAACAAGATTAAACAAAAATAAGAAAACAAACATAAAGGAAACTATTCAAAACAAGCAAAAACCCGTACAAACAGTTGTCTTTCCTGGACAAATGATTTAAAAATGGTTTAAAAAAAAAAGAAGGTAAAGTTCTTGCAAGTCTTAGATCCTCAGGCCAGGATTTCTTTAAGGACTAAAAGCCAAAAGCAATATAATAAAATAAAATAAAAAAAACACAAATCTGAAGTCAAATGATTTTAGTCATAAACAAATAATTTTCAGTATTTATCAAAATGTCATACTTGACTGTCAGATTTCTTGTTCTGTGTTTTGTTCGATCCACTTCTCATTCTGGCCAGGGTCTTGTTGTGCACAGTAGTGCTGGACACAACCTCGGAGGGATAAACCCATCAACCCTTCTCCAGTTCACAGTGCTCAATGTACTGTTTGTCACAAAAAGTTCACTATTTTTACTTGAATTCTCGCCAATGTACATATCCCCACATCCTTCCACGCTGTTTTGTTTACTGAAGAAGATGGATGGATCGCAAATATGACAGAGGGAGCAATAGAAATGCAGGAGCGTAATGAGCAGTGATGGACAGATGGAGGGAGAGGCTGAACTGCTTTTTTATATGGACAGACAGATAGATGGATGGGAGGATGGCAGGATGGAAGAATGCAAATGAACGTGTTTCTGGAGTATTTTGGGGTGAACCGAAAGTCTGTGATTCAGGTGGCAAAATTAAAAGAAAAAGAAGGAAACACCACGTCTGCACTTCAGTGGATGCTTATTTATCTCTCCTCCACCTCCACCTAATAAACCTCTGGCTCACAGGTGAATAAGAAAGAGCTCAGGGAGGACTTGCTTCCATCTCTCCACGCTGTTAGTCACACATTTGTATCTGATTATTATTCAGAATAATGTATGAGATTAAGGATGGAGAGACAGCTGAATGCAAAGGGTATTATTAAGTGTATCGCAAGTGCAGGCAATGGTGACTCTATTTTATATGTATCTTCTGAGTATATCTTTTACACTTGTCCCTAATTGACCGACATTCGCATCAGTCAACAAAATGAAAATGTTTACTATCTCATTCTTGTCAATTAATGAGTCTCAGCCTCTGATGAACATTCTGATGGGAATGGCGAGAGTGCGAGTGTGGTACCTGAAGATGAATCATCTGATGGGCAGATTGTGGTGGTGATTGAAGGAGGAGATGGAGTGAACTACAGCTGTGCTAGTTGGCAGTGGGATCATGTTCTTGAGCTGAGACTGCGTGACGCCCACCGAAAAGTTGTGCCTGCATGACATTAATTCATGAATTACCAAACCTGCCACACACATCTCACCTGGGAGGACGTCCGTCCACCCTCGTGTTTGGCACAGGTGAATATGCAAACGTACATCCATGTACCCACATGCTCACACACACACACACACACACACACACACACACATGCAGAGGTGTCATCCCCCTCCATCACACTCCTCTCTTCTACTCAAACAATTGATTCGCTCCCTGAAAGACAAGTGGTACTGACAGAAGTATGTGGTGAGCGCAGCAGCAGCAGCAGCAGTGTGTGTGTGTTTTGTGTGTGTCTGCCAATAATGGGGTCCACACTCCCAGTTGTCATTTTATAACAGCTTGTAGACAAACTCATTACATCCAACACCTGCTCCCGTCACGTACACTGAGGGTGTGTAATTGTGTGTATGTACGTGTGCACTGGGAAGCGTTCGTGCAAATCCAGTGTATGAATTTGCTGTAATTTACCTTCATAATTTCCCTTCAGTTGTCAGGTTATCGTGTGTGTGTGTGTGTGCGTTTGTTTGTTTACATTTGAACCATGTTGCTTTTCTGAATGAGCGAGGAGCGCCTTTCTTCTTCTTTACCTGTGGAATTCTTTACCGTTCACACTCGAGTCACAAGTGAGGAGCACAGCGGCTCCGTCAGCGCTGGTCCTTGTCCCAGGGGGCGGCACCTAAGAGCGCCCAGACTCCAGCGTTTGTTGTCAGCTTAACAAGAAGACAGCCAGACTGCCAGCCCCTGACAGCCCACAGCATTGGAACCTGTTTAAAAGGTGACACCCAACTCCACCAAGTCTCAGCTCTCGGCCCATTGTTGCTGCTCCAGACCTTTTTCTTTCCTGCCTTTGTGTGTTTGACACTGGAGTAGAGACGTCCTCATTCAGAGGGACCTCTCAGACGTGGGACCGTGTCACTGTAATGGAGGGAAATTACTCTTAGGCATAAACAATATTCTCTTTGAGCTACCGCTGCTGCTACAGTCATAGTTGGAGGTTATTCACAAATTAGGGCTAACTGCATTGTTGCACGCTAATTTGCAGCCTGACATTTAGAATTGATTCACACATACAGTCAGGCAGTGATTACTGTGATGGATGAATTTACAGTTGCCCTGATCTGAGCTGAGGTGCAGGTGACTACAGAGGAAATTACTATTCTAATTAGTTTGGCATATTTATCATTTACGCTTCTACAACTGGGTTCTTTCACACGTCTTCAAGTACAAAGAAGCAGGAGCAGAACATTTTAACTCAAAGGTTGAATTTGAAAGCTTGTTCCTTGTATTTAACAGTTGATCCAGATAAAGAAAGAAATGGAGTTTGTTGACTAAGAGGGAGAGAGAAAGTTGGCAAATGGTCATTAACTTAAATAACATTAAAGTTGTAAACTATATTAATCAATTACTACTCCATTTTGTTGGTTCATATTCAAATTACGAAATATAAATAATAAGTAAAACAATGATTAATCAAATAATAAGCAGATAACATATTTTTATTTATTTTATCGAATCCATAAAGTTCTGCATGCCCTAAGTAAGGCAACAATCAATATTCCTTTCTGCTTAAAATGTGTCAAAACTTTGGATTTAAATCTGGATAAAAAGTGTTTGTAGGGCCTCGGTTAAAAGTGCTGACCGTGACGTATCAAGTTCAATCCCATCCAAGAACCTTTGCATTTCATTCCCCAACTTCCTCTCCCCTCTATTCCTTCCCTCTCTTTCTGCTGTTGAGTGTCACACCTTAAATAACCCCGTAAAGTATCAAGGGGTTGAAAAATCCTGAAATACAAACGTACATGACTCCATCAGATACCACACAAGTTTTTTGTGTGCGTGTACCATTCATTTGTCAGTTAGATAACAACTGGTGAGATCCCCCATGTCAGAAAGATTAGTCACAGAAAACACAGAACGTAAAAGCCAGAGTAAAGATGGTTGGGAAAAAAAGCAGCCCAGACAAAGCTTCAGGTGTGGAACAAAGAGAGAACCAGGTTCCTACTGTACTGTTCATGTATTAGAAGCTGAGCCCCCCCCCCCCCTAATGGGATGGGGGGATTAGGGGGATAATCCACCTCGTCTTTTTCTTTCCCTCCCATCCCTCGCTCCTTTTACTTTTCTTCTCATTTTGCCCCTCTTACTGTTCTGTTGCTATGAGACGCGGACAAGGCAGCGCTAAAGAGAGAATCAGCACAACATTAGTGTGTGTGTGTTTGTGTGTGTGTGTGTGTTTGTGTGTCTATGTGAGACAATTCCAAGGGGAATGGCTGAGAATAATTAGCTCCAGTCTGATGCCAGGTCAGCCTTTTTCTAGCATCAGACCTGACACAAAGCCTTGTGTATACACTTTGTGTGTGTGTGTTGCTGTGTTTGTGTGCGTTGCGTTTGTGGAATTTCACGGTGTGTCTCTCAGCGTGCGCTCGCCTCTGCGTGGTCACGCTCTCATCCAAACTGTTTACGTTGAGGTGGACGCTGGCGGACCACGTTGCCGTTATAGAGTTTATTCTTTCCCACTGCCCTTGACCAGTCTCTTAACACAGAGAGCAGGCTGATAAGAGAGGATTTACACACAATGCTGAAGCCATTAGCGTCTGGCTTTTTTCTCCCTCCCTCTCTCTGGGGCTTGTTTAGTGTTATCAGATCCACTGGGATGTGTGGATGGCAGATTGAATGTCCACAGCGATGGAAAAGGCCAAGGATGTCTAACCTCCCATTCACACGCTGCTAGCCTCATCAACAGAGGGCCCTTTGTTCCGCGGCAGTCAAGGAGATGGACAGTACAAGATAATTGCGCTCGGACAATAACCGTCTCCTCTGTTTGTTTGAATGTGTACAGTCTCTTTGGGATGAAATGGTAGATGAGTGTGTCTGTGTGGGAGGGAGGTAAGGACTGGCAGGGCGAGCGATTGTGTGTCTTTGTGCGTCTCCAAATTTTTCCATCTGTGTGCATACAAGTATAAATGAATGGGCTTGATAACAGATTTGCAGAGCTGTGGCCAATAGCGAGCTGTCATTGTCTACCTGAGACGCTGAATCCGGACCGACGGGGGCTAGAGACAGTGAAGTCATAACCTGACTGATAAGATTCTTCAGGAACCGCCATTAGACCCAGAGAACCAGCAGAGATGAGGATGACAGGCAGAGGAGCTGAATGGCAGCATCTGAACCATTAGCTGTCATTTCCTCCCATGATCTCATACCTCTTCTCGGAACAGAAGAGAACATCATCCCACGTTCTTTCAGTTTGCTGCGTTGAAGTCTGGAAGTATTTGTTTTCCATAAAACCTACTTAAAATGTTCAAACCACAAACAGACTCTGTGACGTCACCTAAATGCTTATTCAGGGATGTTCTGAAGTTTGGTTTCATTGCTGTCACTGTCGCTGTTTGGAACAAGAAACCGTAAAGTTTGGAGAAGTAGGTGGAGCGTGGGCGGAGCCGAGGGTGTAAACAACCACAAGAATGATAGGTTGTCATGCCTGTCAATCAAGCAGACACATACCTGGTGTATAATGTATAATGTATCGTGAGGAATCTCATAATTGTCAGTTGAAAGTATGTTTTTAAGTAATGTGTGAATCATTTATATATTTAATATTGATGATAATTAATAGAGTGAGAATTCAGTGGTGTTTACATTTTTTTGCCCTTACACCACCACTCTGACCTCAGAGCCAAAACATAAATGCTAATAAATGAGTGAACCACAGGAATCATGAGAGTAGACCTGATGTGAGAAACAGTATCTGGTTGCATTAGACTGCATGTTTATTAAATACATATGAATGTGTACAAATGAATAATAATAAACTCAAGACTTGCATTGTCAAAACAGGCCAAATATTATGTTTGAGAACAGATTCAACCATTTCTGATCAATATAGGCCAAACCTATAAAAAGAGAGGTAACTTCTTGAATCTTGATATTTCTTTCAATGTAATATGTCTTTTAAATAGAGTCACAGTCCAGGCACCACTGTTCTGTGGAGTTGTGAAAATCAGGCCACTTTCATTAGGGTTCATTAGGTTGATTGTGTGATTATAGGTATGAGAACACTTAGGTTCATTAATGAAAGTGAGGTTATTTGTGCGTGACTTCCGTCCGTCTCGCAGAGCATTCAGTGCATTTTTAGATTTCCTTTTCAATTACACACAAGTAAGATTTCATTTAGTTATATTCATTTGCTTGGTTTTTTATTTATTTCCCCCAATAACTTGCATCCAAGGGCCATTACTGAGATAATGCATTTTCTACTTTTGCTTTGGCCTTTTAACGTTTGTGGATGTCAAATACAAATTATGCAAAGGAAGAAAAAAAATGGACCAGATTTAATATGCTTCTAAAGCCTCATCTCCTAAAAATGCTGTTTAAAACATATTTACCTCTCAGTCTGTGTTGTGTCAGATTTGAAACTGTTACATTTTATGTGTTTTTTGCTGTTTTATTAATGAAAGGATGATTTGCGGCCCGTCAGATATTACAAAACCGCCGCCTTGCATTGTCCGGATGAACATTACGACCTCTTACCCAAAGCACAGCGCCTAATCTCGTCCCTCCACATGGCTCCCCGTTGCACACTATACTATTTAATACCAGACATTCTAAATTAAACACACTTCACAGAACGAGCTACGATGCACCGGCGCTTAATGTACTTCTTAAGGCATAGTAATGGGGGTCGGGGTGGATTGTTTTGGTTTGGTAATGAATAGAGTGGTCCGGGGGAAACGTCGGCCACTGTTGTCAATTATCACCGTTCTCTATGAGCCGCGCTTGACAGAGAAGAATCACAGCCGGCGCCTGGATCACTTTCTCACTCACTCCGCCTTTCCTTCCTCGCTGCTTCTCCCATTCATTCTCCAGAGCTTCAGCTGAGTCCCATTGTGCATCCATCTCTTTGCATCCCCTCCGCCTTTTTCCTTTCAGACCCTCAGCCTCTCCGTTTAAAGCTTGTTTATTCGTGGCTGCACCTTTTTCAGTGACATTGTCAGTGTGTAAATACATTTTGGTCATTTTTAATATTTCTGCTGCAGATTGTCTTCTGCTCCTCTCGGCCATGTCTTCTTCTTCTCCTCTTGGCCATATCTTCTTGCTCTCCTCTCGGCCATATCTTCTTCCTCTCCTCTCTCTCGTCTCCTCTCCTCTCCTCTCCTCTCCTCTCTTTCCGTTTCCGGTGTGAGTGAGTGGTGGTGGTGGAAGCGTGAGTGGCGCGGAGAATTTGAAATTGTACTGGGTTGGCCTGTTTCACCGGTATTCCTCTGGATTCTTTCTCTTTTCATGTCTGCATGAGGAGGTAAGCTTTTTTTCTTTAATATCGTTTTCAAGTAACAACCGAGAGACCGCGGGTTTGTCGGGGGTCTCTGGAGGAATGGCGTCCACGGAGACGCCACCTCCGTCACTCCGGCAGGGAGTTAGGATAGTCCCGCCGGGGGACAACGTTAGGGTGGAGGAGGTCCTGCTGGCTGTTGGAGAACAGGTGGGACACGATAATGTAGTTTATGCCTCCAGAATGAGCAAAGCGGTGGTGGTATTTCTCAAGGAGGAACCACAGGTGCACCAGCTGATTGCGAGTGGAGTGTTTATTAGGGACGGCTTCGTGCAGGTGAACCCGCTGTCGGTCCCCGCAACCCGGATCACGGTATCCGGAGTTCCGCCTTTTATTTCAAACGATATCTTAAAATCCGAACTGAGCAGATTCGGTAAATTTTCGAGCGGTTTCAGAACGCTTAATTTAGGTTGTAAGGATCCCAAACTGAGACATGTACAGTCCCTGAGACGGCAGGCATTTATGTTCTTGAAATCCCCCACGAACACTCTGGAGGTCTCCTTCAGAGTGAAGCACGGGGACGGGTACTACATGGTGTACGCCAGCTCCGGGAGCTTCAAGTGCTTTGAATGCGGGGACGTGGGGCACAAACGCTCCTCGTGTCCGCATCATCAGCGGCCCGGAGAGGCGGCAGGTGCGCGTAGCGCCGAACCAGCGGCACACAGTGGCTCAGGGGCCGCGGCAGCTCCGAGCACCGAACCAGCGGCACACAGTGGCTCAGGGGCCGCGGCAGCTCCGAGCACCGAACCAGCGGCACACAGTGGCTCAGGGGCCGCGGCAGCTCCGAGCACCGAACCAGCGGCACACAGTGGCTCGGGGGCCGCGGCAGCTCCGAGCACCGAACCAGCGGCACACAGCGGCTCAGGGGCCGCGGCAGCTCCGAGCACCGAACCAGCGGCACACAGCGGCTCGGGGGCCGCGGCAGCTCCGAGCGCTGAACCAGCGGCTGCACACAGCGGCTCAGGGGCCGAGGCAACTCCGAGCGCCGAAGCAGCGGCGGACGCTCCTCGCGCTGGAGCGGCAAAAGCCACCCGCGGCAGAGCCTTGAGTGGCGGTGATGCCGTGAGTGGGGGGGACGTTGCACAGCCTGAAGCAGAGAAGTCAGAGGGGCAGAGCCTGTCAAAGAAACTACGTGTGTCTGAGGACGTAGAGAAACCCTCCCAGTCTGCAGCGGCAGAAATGTCACATGTTGATGAGGCAGGCTCCTCAGATGCCACAGAGCACTGTGTGAACAACGATGAGGGACAGAGTCTGTCAGTCAGTCAGGCTGCAAGTGGAGAGATGGAGGAGGAATCAGATCTAGAGAGTGTAGCATCTTTTGGGACCCCAGCTAGAGATATCTCCCTCTACACTTTAGAAGATATAAACATCTTTCTCGACCAAACCTACGGGAGGGTAGCTAAAGTGGAAGAATATTTTGACGATATAGAAAAATTTATTAGAACTGTGGCTGTTCTGAAAAGACAGTATGGGATGGATCAGCTCGACGAGAAGAAACGCTTCCGTCTGAAAAAACATATGACAACCCTGAGGAAAGAGGCTAAAGGACAAACAACGAGAACGACGAGGAGCAGGTCAAGATAATCATGCATCACTTGGTGTTTTCTCCTTCACTGCTTTCTGTACCTTTCTTGTTTATTTTCTGCTCTGACCTTTCTATGAGGAAATTAAAAATAGGTTCACTCAACATTAACGGGGGAAGAGAAAGTAAAAAAAGAGCTGTAATAGCGGAGATCTCGGCTCAAAAACACATTGATGTGTTATTTCTGCAGGAGACACACACAACATCGAGTGATGAAGTAGATTGGGGTTTATGGTGGAGGGGTCCTCATGCCTTAAGCCATGGCTCCAACTTCATTGCAGGAGCAGCTGTAATGTTCACCAAAACAATAAATGCAACCATCTTATCCGTTTCAGAAT
Source organism: Pleuronectes platessa (assembly GCF_947347685.1). Classification (NCBI taxonomy): domain Eukaryota; kingdom Metazoa; phylum Chordata; class Actinopteri; order Pleuronectiformes; family Pleuronectidae; genus Pleuronectes; species Pleuronectes platessa. The sequence continues at coordinate 22,693,226 of NC_070629.1, read as the reverse complement.
TAGTGAAGGGGCGATTGTTATTAGTAAAGGCAGAAATAGAAAATACAGTGCTGGTTTTTGTGAACGTCTATGCCCCTAATCAAGGTGCAGAGAGAGTACGCTTTTTTAAGTTACTAGAAAACGAACTTAAAAACTATCAGCAGGATCAGATAATTGTCGGTGGTGATTTCAATTGTACCATAGACTTTACTGTGGACCGGACCAGTGAGGAACCTCACCCCCAGTCATCGCAGACCCTTAACAGTCTCATTACTCAGCAAGATCTGGTTGACACCTGGAGGATAAAGCATCCACAAGCCAGGCAATATACATGGATGAGGGTCAGAGAAAACAGGGTGACTGCAGCCAGACTGGACATGTTGCTTATATCCCAAAACCTTCGAGCCAGACTAAGTCAAAGCATCATTAGCCCGGTTGGTTTCACAGACCATCATCTCATTAGCATAGAGTTAGTAATTGCACCAGGGGAGAGGGTTAAATCCTACTGGTGTTTTAATAACAAACTGCTGCAAGACACTGCGTTCTGTCAGGCTTTTGAGTTCTTCTGGCAGCAGTGGAAAAACAAAAAAACAGATTTCGTTTCTTCAAAGCTCTGGTGGGAGATAGGTAAAGCACAAATTCGCGTGTTTTGCCAGCAGTACACATCGTACTCCACTACCACAGCTAAAACAGTCATTCAGGAACTAGAGGCTAGCATCACAAACATAGAGGAGGGCTTAGTTGCAGATTCCACCACAGGTCAAACATCACTGAAGGAAAAAAAAATTGAAATTGAGCTCATACCTGCAGGAGAGGGTTAAGGGAGCTCTCGTAAGGTCCCGGATGCTTAACCTAACAGACATGGATGCACCAACTGCTTTCTTTTTCGATCTTGAGAGATCAGCTGCCCAGAGAAGACAGCTTACTTGCATTAGACTCCCGGGGGGCGGAATAACCACCTGTCCAGGCCAGATGAGGAGCCAGGCGTCAGCTTTTTACAACGACCTGTTTGGAGCGGAAAGTTGCTGCATGGAGTCCCGTGAGGAGCTGCTGCAGGGACTACCGCAGCTCAGCCATAACGAGAAAACTGCCCTCGACTCTGAGCTAACCCTGCAGGAGCTGACCGAAGCGGTGAACCAGATGGCAGCAGGACGAGCGCCAGGAGTTGATGGTCTCTCCAATGAGCTGCTTAGGAGATTCTGGAGCATCATTGGTCCGGACCTGCATGGCGTCTTTTTGGAATGCATGAGAACAGGTTCACTTCCTGTCTCGTGTCAGCGAGCGGTAATTTCCCTACTGCCAAAAAAAGGAGATTTGGCCTTACTTAAAAACTGGAGGCCCGTTGCTCTCCTGTGTGCGGACTACAAGGTGCTTTCTAAAGCCCTAGCCAATAGACTTAAAAACAATTTGGAGACGATTGTCCACAAAGACCAAACTTACTGTATACCAGAACGGACAATTATGGATAATATTTTTCTTTTAAGAGATGTTATTGATTTATGTAAAAAGTATGAGTTGGACTGTGGAATTGTGTCGCTAGATCAGGAGAAAGCCTTTGATAGGGTAGATCACTCGTATTTATTTGACACATTAAGAGCTTTTGGTGTAGGTGATGGGTTTATTGCGTGGCTCAGCCTATTATATAATGGTGCAAAATGCATGATCAAGATGGGGACAGGGCTGAGTAGACCAATCAATGTACAGCGGGGGATACGACAAGGCTGTCCAATCTCCGGGCAACTATACAGTCTGGCCATCGAGCCCTTGCTTTGCAGGTTGAGGGATAAGGTCAGTGGCCTCTCGCTGCCTGGTTTCCAAAATCCTGGGAATTCCGTCATAGTCTCGGCGTATGCGGATGATGTAAATGTGTTTGTCTCAAATCAACAGGATGTACTTACTGTACAAAAAGCACTTTCATTGTATTGTAAGGCTTCCTCTGCACGGGTGAACTGGGAAAAAAGTGAGGCTTTATTGGTGGGTCAGTGGAGAGGTCAGGCAATACCAGGTCTGCCTGGTGGTCTTGAGTGGGGGAAAGAGGGGTTAAGAGTTTTGGGTGTATTTTTGGGTAGCGACGGGTTTCAAAAAAACAACTGGGAGGGTGTGAAGGAGAAGGTGTGTGCTCGGTTGTCTAAGTGGAAATGGTTGCTACCCCAGCTATCGTATAGGGGAAGAGCTTTGGTTGCTGGCAGTCTGGTTGCCTCGACTCTCTGGCACAGGCTTACGGCTCTGACGCCACCAAGAGGACTAATTGAGGAACTACAAAGAGCCATACTGGATTTCTTCTGGTCTGGAAAGCACTGGGTTAGGGCAGCAGTCCTCTATCTGCCGGTGGTCGAAGGAGGGCAGGGACTGGTGGATATCCAGTCCAAAATTGCCGCTTTCCGGCTTCGGGCAGCACAAAGACTTCTATACAATTGTGGCCCGAGATGGGTTGATGCGGCACGTCTGTTGCTGAGGAGAGCCGGAGGATTAGGCTACGATAAACATCTCTTCCTATTAAGATCGGAGGACATGGATCTCACCGGGCTGACCCCGTTTTACAAATCAATGTTAGAGGCTTGGCAGATTTTTCGTGCCAGACGAGTAAACAATATAACACCTGGTTTGTGGCTGTTTGATGAACCGCTGTTCTTCAATGACTTTATGAGGTCGGAAACACTGCAGTCTGCCAGCCTCAGAGACAACCTCAGACGAGCTGGATGCACCAAACTGGGCCACCTAGTAAGGATGACAGCAGCATCGGTGGATACCCTGAGAGAGAGAAGCAACATCAGGTCTACAAGACTGATCAACAAAGTGTTAGAGGAGGTCTGTGCCGCACTGCCGCAAACCATGACAGTCTTTGCAAGAAACAATGCTCTCTGTGACCAGTGGAGTGATGACTCAAAATACAGTTTCCCCTCCTTATCCATCAGCCCAGCTGTAGGGGAGTGGCAGGAGAGGGGTGGTCAGCTGTTGTCCTTCCCTACTCCTCACCTGGACAGCTTTCAGACTGTAGGAAAAAAGGCTGTCTACCAGACCTGTGTGAAGGTTCGTAATTTGCACTCTCTGGAAGGGATGAGAGAGTCGAGGTGGACTGGGCTGTTGGAGCCAGGTGCTTCCCCGAAAGGCAGCTGGCGGTCCTTGTACAAGCTACCCATTGAAAAACGGACAGCAGACCTCCAGTGGAGGGTAGTGCACGGGGCGATAGCTACAAACAGATACAGAGCGCACCTTGATCCGGAGCTGGGGGAGGGGTGTACGTTCTGCTCCCAAGCTGAGACACTGGAGCATTTATTTGTTCAGTGTCCACGGCTGGAAGAACTCTTTAATGTGTTGAAAGGGTGGTTTCAGGGCCTGGGAGAGGTATTTTCATTTGGTTTGTTCATTTATGGTCCGAAATACTCTGTAAAGGAAAAAGCTGTACAAAACCTGTTAAACTTTGTCTCTGGTTCTGCAAAGCTAGCCATTTGGCTAACACGCAGGAACAAGGCACTGGACACTGGTAGCGTGCATCCGGCCCCAATGCTGGTTGGATTGTTGAAAGCCAGGCTAAAAGTAGAACATGCCTACTACAAAATGATGGACAATGTGATGACATTCAGTCGTATATGGGCTGTGGGGGGGATTTTATGCACCCTTGGGGAGGACGGGGAACTAAATATTAACCTGTAATGTGAGATGCTACAGTTTTTATGGATGTGTGAATGGGAATGTAAATGCGTGTGTACATATGTGTGTGTATATATCTTAAAGAGACTATATGTATTATTTAATAACCCTGCTTGGTTGAGTCTTACAGCTGGTGTTTGAAGTAAGAAGTGTAGTTGTTCCTGGGAATAGAAAATAAATGGTCTTTGAAAAACCAAAAAACCTCTCCTCTCCTCTCCTCTCCTCTCCTCTCCTCTCCGTCGTCATATCTTCTTCTCCACAGAGGGTGTACTGGGGTTGACAGGCAGTAAGCTCACAGTTGTAACCTCCCTGCCACCATGCCAGGCGCGGCGCCACTTGAGGGTTTGGCTGCAGATTGAATAGCTCCCAGAGATGTCATATCCAGACAGCCTCCCTGAATTACATTTCCTGGTCTTCCCTGCCTGGCTGCCTGCACGCCTCCACCAATCAAACATCCTGAGGTTGCCATGTGGCTTCCCACTGCACTCTCACCAGATTCCCTCTCTCTTCCTTCCCTTTCCCTCTGTTTACCTCAACCACCTCACCCTCTCTGGGGCGCATCCCTCACAGAAAATTATTCCTTCATCGTCTGTCAGGCGATCCAACCACTGTGAGGCAGACCAGCAGATGGGCGATCTGATTGGCTGTCAGCCCATGTTTATTTCCTTGTTTTCGGGGGTGTCGGATGAGATAAAACATTGTTCTGCCGCATTTGTCATGTCCTCTCTGCAGGGTTCATGAGAAAAGTTTAGGGCTACAGGACATGTGGTGGAACAGATTGGCCCCACGGCTGTCAGAGGTGTCCCGCTGCATATTATTTTAAATTTATTTTCCTTTTTGACTTATGTTATTTTTGACAGTCGGCCTTTGTTACACACTTCGTTGCCACTTCACCTCAATTCTGCCAGAATTCAACAGCATTATTAGAACCTCATAGGTTTTTCATCTAGAAATTTAGCTGTAAAGTAAAATAAGGCCAGGAAATAATGATCTCAACATTAAGTACTAACAAAAACTTGAAATTCTTAATATACACTTAGAAGGAGGAGAATAATCGTAGCATGTGTTGGAGTCCAGTGATCCTTGTTGCGGTTTTCCTGTTACTGTGCATGACCTGCTCTGGCCAGAAGGTGGGTTATGTGAGCCGGAGGAGGAAAGGAGCCGGTGAGGTATTTCTTTTCTCTGTTGTGAGGGAGAGGAGGACAGCCTTGACTCATGTAGCCGTCCCTACATAAATTGATTAATGAGGAACAGCTTCATGTGGAAAACAGAGCGAATCACACACGGCAGATACACACTCGCCTTCAGGAGTCGTGCATGAAAACACACACGTGACAATACTTGCGAGCACACACACATACACAGCCTTGTTTTTGCTCTCTTTGGAAGTAGGTGAAGTTTGGCTTTGTATGTGAACAAACAGGTGGTGGATTGAACGGTCATAACCACACGCGCACACACTTACATGAACACACTCACACACACACGCACACACATCTCAGGTGGTGAAGTGAGCTCCCATGCTGTGTGGATTTGAACCAAAGCCGAGACATAAAACTGAACTGGCAGACTGGGACTCGTACTACTCCAACCCTCCAGTCTGGTGCTTTGGGTTGAGCCTGTGTCTGTGTGTATATGTGTGTGTGTATGTGTGTGTGTGTGCCAGAGAAAAAGATGTTTGGAGGTGATTCTTTTTGCTTTGTCTTGTGTGTCTTTGTGCAGCAAACGTCTTTTTCAATCGTTTTTACCTCTGTTTTTCAGATCAGCCCCTCCAGCTTGTGGCAGAGGCCTTTCTCTGCACGTCCTTGAGTGTTAGCGGGATACTGGGGTGTGCTGAGGAGCTGCTGGATTACACAGAGAACTGTTATAGCTTGAAGTACGTTCGGTTTTATGTGGGTGTATTATCGCCCTGCACAATTAGGATCGCCCCAAATCTGTGGATGATGACATCACCTCGCATGGCGGAGGCGATGAACTAAGCGCGGTCTGGATTGTTACTGTGCTAATGAGATGTGTTCACACGTAGTGAAACACACAAGCATACGAACGGGCAAATACGTGTCATGGCAACAGAGTCTATGTATCCCAGCATGCCGTTCTCTACGCCTGCATGCAAACACGCTCACATGTCAGTGCAATGCTTACTGTGCTTGTTTATAGCAATGGAAATTAACATTCACTTCGGTTTTGTTTCGTGAGGGAGGGGTTGATACGGACTATAAATCTCCTCGGATCCGCGTACAGTGTCACAGCGCATTACGTACAAATTTGCTGCGGCTTTGTCTCGCAGTGATCACAATAGCAGACTATTCCGTCTACACACACACACACACACAAACTCACGCACAAGTTGGCATACAAATCCAAGCCACACAGCTCCCTGTGTTGCCTGTCTCCGGCCCATGCTGAGTGTGTAATGAGTGGAGCTTGAGTTAGATTAAGGCAGATATTGTGTGGCGTTGGAGGATTGGTTTCACTTTGAGCCTCAGTGTTGTGGCGGAGTGCACTCCAGAGCTTCGACTGACTCCTGAATGACCAGCGGGGTCCCCACTGTTAGGCTCCTGTCATTTGTCATTGCGTTCTACTTGACACCGCTAATATGTTTCGAGGCAAACATGTACCAACCATTAGGGGGGATTATTTTCCTTTGGATATGCGAACGCAGTCGTATACTGTATGGACACACGCTGGGATGAAATGAAAGGATGAGAAGCAGCGGTAAAGAGAAAAAATATAGCGGCGAAAGAAGAGGGGTTATTTTGGAAGAGAAAGGGAGTCTTCAATATGTGATGTGGTTTTTCGGCTCCTTTTAGAGCACGTTGGAGGGGGGGCTAGGAGGGGAAGTGATTGTGAGAGGAAAATGGTGTTATGAGGGAGAGGAAGTTAAAAGAGAGTGCACCGTGTTTAGAGAGCAGAGAGAAGGGAACAATGCCACGAAGAGAAAAAGAGGCTGAAAGACGGGATGTTCAGATAAAGGGGTGAAAGGCACTAGATAAGGGAAAACCACTGAGCGAGAGGAAGGCAGGGAATGAAGGAGGGAGATGAAGAAAGACGGGGTCCGAGGACTGTTATCATCTGGAATCTATCAAGACTAGATGGGCCACATGAAGTGGCTCTGGCCATAATCACAAACATCAGCAACGCTGTCTATTAAAGCCTGTTCTTCTTCCACTTTGTTTTCCTCCATTTGTTTCTCAACCACCGGCCCTGGTCAATCGGCCAGAACACTAAGTACAGGATCTGTAAGAATAATGACTGTAATATCAATGGATACAGAGAGAAAAGAGAACAAAGACCCATACATCTGGTTCTTTATCCTCTTCCTCATGCTCTCAGGTGAATGTTCTGCTCATTGACATGCATTCGAAATTTGGTCCTTATTCTTCAAAGCAGGGAAAAGGGATGATTTCTACTTACAATAGAAGAAAATAGAGATTTGAGGGAAATGCACCCAAAATCACACAGAAACACTCGAGTGTCAATATCCAGCCAGGGTCTGTCGGAACCCGTTGTGTTGAGCTGGCTTTGGACAAACTATTTGAAATGATATTCAGATTACATTTGGATCAGGTCCAAACTTTTTTTTATGCTGCATGTGGCTGTATTCGGGAAAACTTTAGGGTCTGGTCAGGTTCGTATATAAAAGACAGAATGACTGTTGAGTACGATTGGGACTCGGTTAGCTTGCTCTCTGACTCGGTCGGGTTCAAACAGAAAATTGTGGCCTGAGTACATTTTTTTTTTCTTATCTTTATTACGGAGAGTGGTCTTTCACTCTGAGAGCAGGACTTACTGAAATCTGGTTAAGATTTAGATTTTCAAACCCCTTTGCTCGCACTATAAAACATACTCTGCTTGTGCTTAGATCTCCTGCGCTTCAGCTCCAGCTCTTCCCATCACGCTGCTTCTCTACGAGCGTGAAACGCCTGCTCTGGGAATTCCCGTCTCCAAATGAAATTGCCCCGCTTTGAATCCACATCGTGCAGCACATACAGTCACAGAAGTACTGACATATAGTAAATGCTATTTGGGATAATATACAATACACTAAATTTAAGAAAATTCCTCAAAAACTCAAAATGGGATTGAACCCCACGAAAAGAAAGAGAAGCTGTGCTCCGGATTAAACTCAAATCTTTTTTTTAAATTAAATATGTTCTTTTTATGTTCAAGATCAAAATAAACAGATTATTTTAAGGGGAGCGAGGTGATATAAAAAAAAAAAAAAAAGATTACAAGAAGCCATAATTATGCAGGTCTATAAACAGTATTAACCCCCCCCCACCCTGCCCCGTCTCCTCACCCTCTCTCCTCTTTCCTCCTGTTTCCTGAGCTCTGTCTGCTTAGCCAGTGATAAGCCACTGGAGCGTTGCCGGCTTGAGACTGCTTCAACAAATTCACTTTGCTATCAAGCTAATAGGATTTTGTGTCTTCAGCCCATGCTAAAGATGGCATCTTTGGATACGAGGCGGAAGAGATAAGGTGTTGGTGATGGAGAGGCGTAACATGAGGCCGAGAAGACAGGAACTTTGGGTGGGGGGGGGGGGGGGGGGGTAAAGTATGGTCGCCCGCCTGTTTGAAAACATCTCCTCACTCTCTCTTGGCTCGGGATCAAACAGCGCGTTTCTTTGGGAGAATTCATTTAGGATTCCGGCTTTTTCAAGGGGCGTTTGGGCCAATGAGCTGGTGAGCCAGGCAACATCTGTTTTCATGAATACCTAATGACTGTGTGTCGCCAGAGTCAAACGCCTGCTCTGAGAGACGCTCCCCCTGTTATTACCATCATCGTTATTTAGCCACCGCTTTCTCATTAGGATCTTTCTCCCTCCGTTCCCCATGGAGGGAACAATTGGATTAGCTGCTACTTTTATACAGTGTAAGCCGGAGCCCTCTCCCAACACTGCATAGTGTAGTGTGCCATGTGTGTTTTACTGGTAAAGGGTAATACTTTAATATTATGATAACGCCTCCAAGGGAATGGGAAGACATTACAAGCTGTAAATCAAACGGGAGAATCCACTGTAAGTGTAGGTGTAGGTGTGAGGGAGCAGGAATCAGGGGCGAGCGACGCCGTAAGCTGCTGACATTAAACCTGGTGGTTGGAGGAGGTGTCAGCTGTTTGCTCTCACATTCCCGGAGCCTGGCGTTTTGTGTAATAACAGCTTCTGAGACGGTGACTCTGTTTTATGTTGCGGTGTTAAAGTGCTACCCTTGCACATGTTGCCATGGAGACAGCAGCAGACTATATGGGTCACGGTCAGGTCAATGTGGGCTCTCCAGACATCGGGTCAAAGGTCAAGAGTCAGGAGTGATTGTGGCTCAGCTTCAGCTCCAGGTTTATACAGGATGTACTGGAGGTTTTTATCCTGTTTGAAATGAAATGTTGAACCTTTAAAAAACCTGAAGATGCATAGAGACCAAACGGTTTATTGATTGGCCAATGAAAAATGCTGGTAGGAAACTTTGATATATTGGTATCGGTTTATTTACACCAATATACAATTCACAATAATTTACAGATTTAACAAGGAGTAGTAAGAAATATATTTTTATTTTCCTTGTTAGAATTCAAATTAAATTTGTAATAAAGTTAAAGATGAAGCTATAAAATTGGATTTCTTTGTCACAAGGGGTTTATAACTACATCTTAGGGATTATACTGAAATTGTTTATTGATGAATTGGTATCAAAAAGTTTGCACTCCTTTAATATTGGTATTAGTCCAAAAGACTCCATATCAGTCGAGCCATAAAAGTAGCACACGTAGTCACCTTTACCAGACATGCTTCTGTACTATGTGTGTGTGTGTGTGTGTGTGTGTGTGTGTGTGTGTGTGTGTGTGTGTGTGTGTGTGTGTGTGTGTGTGTGTGTGTGTGTGTGTGTGTGTGTGTGTGTGTGTGTGTGTGTGTGGTATTGATGACTCTTATAGCAGACATGTTGAACTAGTTTCATGGAGGACCTAACGTCTCGTAAAATGATGGGAGTGTGATGATGTGATGTGGCATAGCTGTGGTTGTAATGCGGTTGTCGCTCTTGATCCCTTTATTGCACTTATTCCTTTCTTCTTTTGTGCTCGTTCCTCGTGTCTGTGTTCTCTCTCTCTCTCTCTCTCTCTCTCTCTCTGTCTGTTCTCGTCCCTTGTGCTTGGGTTTTTTCTCTTTTCTTTGTGACATATACTTTTAGTCACAGGCTGAGTCTATTCACGTTTATTTCTCAGTAGGAAAATACAACTTTTATAGCTTTTGAGGGAAAGACGCTGTTCGAACTCAGTGGCAGAAGCTCCAGTTTGAGCAAAACCAGGGAACTAGAGGACGACAGATGCCACACCGGAAAGCACACATTTCCACCATCGATCAGCGGCCCTGTTCAGCTCCGTATCTACTGTCTCTGCTCTCTGCGAGTCTTTAGAACAGTGTGAGTCCATTGATTCGGCTTTGTCATCCTGGTGTGTGTGCTGGTAAACCAGTGCTTCTAATGAAGCTGAGTCCATCCAGCCTGGCTGCAGGCGCATTGAGCATCGGCACCAAAAAAAAATCCTAACAGCTCATTCGTTCTCAACAGGAGTCGACTTATGAGGCAAATTCGGCGTAATTAAAGCCAGTCCCTGTAATTGTCGAATTCCTCTCTCTATCGTAGCGGTGAGGGAAATGACACGCCGCACTGTGACTTGTTGGACCATTGTGCAGAATTTGTTGCGGTATAATTCAGTGGCCTCCCTACCATTCCATCCTCACTCCCTCCTTCCTCCCCTGTGTTATCTTCATCAGCCCTTTTCTCTCCTCCTCTTCATATCCATTAGCCTAATGAACACCCTCCAATTTCCTGACAACGGGACAAACACGGCTGCACAGTATTGCTCTTGTCCTTTCTATCTGTTTGTGTGTCTGTGCGGCATGCACGTGTTTACGCCTGTGTGTGTTTGATGGAGAGAACGTGTTGGTAAAGCTCTCATTAAAATAGATGGCGGTAATCAAAGTGCAGAGCAATTAGCCATGGCTGAGTGGGCGGAGGGTGTATACCAGTGTGTTACCGTGTGCCACTGTGTCAGGCCCGTTGGTAAACATGCTGATAGTTCACCTCTGATAGTGCACGTGGACACGGAGCAGGAGAGTTACGACTCGCAGCCCTGAGGGGGACGGTCACCTCAATTTATCACTGCAGTCAAACTGGCTGTTTTCTTCAGCGCCTGAAACAAGACTCTGTTATTAGCTGGTGGTTATTGGTCGTATCATCTGCTCTGGAGAAATGACATTTAATCACAGTGGCTTACAGTGTGTTTTATGACTGGAATCCAGAGTCGTGTTATTTTCTTATCAATATATATCTGTAGAGGGAGTCCTTGTGAGACCTTCTTTTTCTTATAACAAGTTAAGGACTCTGTCATTAAAGTAGTTTTAAAATCTATTCATCAACTTCCTTCTAAAGCTTTTTTAGAAACTGGTGTCTCCTGTTGCGCTCATGGTCAAAAGAAATTTGGATTACAAGATTATTTTGTAGTGAAAACAAAGCAAACTTTCTCCTTCGTGATCCCAATGTGATATTCATTTGCTGTGTGAATGTGTGAATTGTGAGTTTTCTGCTAAATCCAAAAAAGACATAGACACAGTGCTGAAAAGTCTAAAGGAGTCCTGATCGACCTGACTGGGACAGAAATAAGAGAAAAACAGATGTACCCACTGCTTTTCATTCACTACAGTGCCATCTATCAAGGGCAGCCATCTCTAACCTGTTTGCCTCACATAGGCAAAGCTTCACTAACTTTCTCTGCACACGCACACACACACACACACGCACACGCACACGCACACGCACACGCACACTGAGGCAAACACACATTCAGGCACAAACACAGATTTGTCAAGTCAGACCTGAGGCTCTGAGTGTTATCTCCTTCTGCCACAGGGCAGTGCTCTTCTTCTCCTGAGTTATTTAGTGTGTTTTGGCTGCAGCGGTCTGACCGAGGAGGCAGACAGGTGCCTGGCATCGCTTTGCAGTTGTTCATTTACAGGTGAGCGTCTCAGCTGCATGTCATTGGGGGAATCGGCCCGGGAGCCGCAGAGGGCCGAGCGTGGAACCACCACAGTTTCCGAGGATCGGCTTCAAACTGCTGTTTGTGCATGAGCCTCACGGAGGGCCCGTCAGCGTTGGCAAGGCAACAGGCTGTCCATTTGGATGAGCTTCAAGTGAATAACTACCACTTAACCTCACAAAGTGCTGAGTTGGCTTTTCCCTCTGGTTTCTGATGGACAAATCGACTGGTGTGTGACTGACGCTTGTTTTTTGGAGATGTTGAAAGTGGCGCCTGATATTGGACAAAAACAACATCCATGACGTTGCAGCTTTATTTCTAACAAAAATAAGTTGAGAAGTGAAGCACTTTTGATGTCGGAACTATTTAATGATCATTGACCCTGAGGTTGACTCCTGCTGTCCCTGTATTGGAACTTTTGCCAGTTAGTGGAGCACAAGAAATCTGTTTTCTCCTGCAATTACAGCTGGAGAAGAAAGCTTCAAACATTTAAGGAACCAAACCTTGAGTGAGGACGGGAGCAGACAGCGGCGAGCAGAGTGGCCCCGGTGCTTTCAGTTAGTTGGCCTGCAAACGTGTGCTCTTTTGGTGTCGCCTCGCCCTCCCCTGACAAACAGAAAAGCACAGGTAGGACAGGAAATCTGCGGATGATGGGCATTTATGGCTCCAGTTATGACCCCATCGGCACATTTTTGAACGGGCCGATGACAAGCTGCTGGAATGCCCCGCCGTTTTGCAGAGTCGTTTGAAAACATGATTAACGGTGGTGGAACACAATAGGAATGTGATTCTCATTTGAGCCGTGGGTATGGCAGGCTAGCCTGGGAAATCATCCAGGCCCTAATTGCTGAAGCAGACCCTGATTCAGACAGCTGGAACACACACACACACACACACACACACACACACACACACACACACACACACACACTCTCAAACAGAGCCTTAATAAATAATAAAAAGTGTAGAGTACACTGTTGGCTTCTGGATTTATAATTATGTCGTATCAAATAACATATTTAATAAATCGGTGAACTTTTTGCCACTGTTACATTAGAGCTAAAATATAATTTTTTTTTAAGTGTAAGTCTTCTTCGTAATGCATATACACATTTTTTCATTTTATTTTGTTCCATATATCAGAACAACCTTATTGAAAAAAGAGTCGTACAAACATTCTGGTACTTGAATCGGAAAACGGAATAACATGTTCCCACACATACAATAAAACTTGTATTGCTTAGTTTTAAGATTCCTGCTTTTCCTCACTTTAACTGATTTGCTCTCGTGAGCTATTGGCCATTTTTTATATCCATTTATATTAGCCCAATGAGAAAAACCTTTTTTTGTTGCTTTTGTCCAGAGGATTTCCCAAACGTAGTCCTGTGCATCCTCCGAGGAAGCCGCGCTCTGCTTTCTGACACGTCCATATGGATTTATAGGTGATATAAAGAAAATTTACAGCAAGAATCATTTTTGCAAGAGCGTTCTCCACAGAAGTATAAACCACCATCCTGCCTCGCCCCCCCGCCTCTTCCCTGCTCCGCCCTTCCATTTCATTAAGTCTAAAGACAGCCGTGGAAGTCTGAAGTCTTGTCTGTCACCACTGCCGCCTCCCCCCCCCCCCTACTCCTGCCTTTATGTTTTCAACCTCTCCCCAGACCTTCAGCTGCTTTTCTTTAAACATTTCATGCTTACTTTCTTTCTTTTTTCGCTCTCCTTTCTCAAAAATCATCCATTTCTATTTCCCTGCTCCCTTTGTGTGGCCAGACAGCCGTGTAATTGTGGGCCGAGCGAGGAGTGGGGATGAGACGGGGCCTTGTGTCGGGCGGCACCGTGCTAGTCCACCTACCTACAGCCATTCTCCCAGCAGTGGCTTTGTTCCTGCTTCCATTGTGATAGGCTGTAGCTAAAGAGAAGCGCTACACATGTTGTTTGGCTGCAAGTCTTTCTGCAGCCTTTGTGATAAATATGGTCCTCTGTTTCTCTCAAGTGTCGTATTCTTCCTGCCTGTCTGCGTGGATACCTCTGGCTGTGTTGCATAAAAGAAGATTAGCTTTACCTCTGAGAGAGACACACACACAAAAACAATACACACTGTGTAATGACGCACACACAAACAAACAACGTCTCTCACTGCGACGCTAGAGGCCTGTTACGAGATTAATCGGCACATTTTTAACCAGTTTAACTGAAAAATGTGGTAAAACTGTTGCACAATAAAGAATGTTGTGTATATGTTGATCACCTCCTGTCTGTTTGTTTGTTGTTTGTTTGTTTATTTGAGAGATTACGCAAAAACTCTTGGAAGGATTATCACGAAACTTGGTGGAATGATACATTATGGGTCAGTGAAGAACCCATTCAATTTTGGTGGTATAAAGATATCTGTACATACACACACACACACACACACACACACACACACACACACACAGTCATGCTATAAAGCAGCTTTAAATCAGAGTACAGATATTCTGGTGGTCGGCCGGTGATTTTCTAAGTGCTTATTCTCTTTTTGTCCTCTGTGTTCAAAAGCTGGTCAAGGCTGCATAAGTGGCCACGTTACAGAAGATGTACAGAGTGAATTTTAAAAACCTTTTATATTTTTCTGAGGCGTTGAGGATTCACTTGAGCGAAGACAAACCCACCTGGCCTTGACTTGAAAGTCCATTCCCCTATAACCCCAGTATAGCACGGTTTTATCCCTCTGATAATGGCGATCTACCGTCTCTACCATTTATTATTCAAGAGCCTCTCTGAGTTAATAAAAAGCCTATTTACAATGATGCTATTCAGTGCACACATATAGTAAATTTATATATTTATGTATATAAAAAATATAAATTCAAGGCTCCTCAGTCATTTCCACATTTCCACTATAATCACATACAATTTAGCTATTGCAGCTTAGGCTCATCATACCTTTGTGCCTCATTTACATGTAAAGACCAGGAAAATGCTTCTGGTTAATCACAAGATAAATGAGCGCTGATGTAGTTACCATGGTTTCAGAGTAACATTACTGAGTTGCCCTCTTAAAAACAACATGGGAGGAGCGATTAGGAATCAGCCCCACAATTTACTGCACGTTTTCCTCTGGATTATATGGAAGATGGCTGCATCTGGCTTTTTAAGTCGATTTGCACTAATTGTTAAATGGTTACTTACTGTTACGGGTAGTTTACATTAAAGCCCGGTAATGGAGTAACAAACCTCAACCCTCCTTCAGGTAGAAGACCCGTTATACCAGTGAGGAGCCAGTCTTATTTTTTTATTTTCTCCTTTCCTTACTACAGTTCAGCCTCTCATCCTTCAGCACCGCGTCGAACAAAGGGTAGATTCTTTGGCAGGCGGCGTGTGCTGGCTGGCAGCAAAATAGAATTAAACATAAAAGATGTTTCAGGGTTAAGCAAAAGTCCTCGAGGTCCAGTTGTGTGGGTCCGGTAATTCAATTTAGTGACAAAATGTGTGTACGATTTTGTGTTTAACGATGAGAAATTCACCCCCCCCCCCCCTCACCACCACCCCACCCTAAATCCCAGGCGAGGAGCGCCAAGAACCCGAAGTTTGATTTTGTTTGTGTGCGACTGTAACAATGAGATAGAGAGAGGGAGTGACGGCTTTATTGTTTACCTCTGGCTGTTTGTGCCGACAGCGTGGAGACAGTGAGCCAAACACACACTGACCCCTGATGAAGCTCCCTCAGTCCTCTCTCTCTCTGTCTCTCTCTCTCTATCTCTCTCTCTCTCTCTCTCTCTCCCCCCCCCCCCCTCTCCTGCCTGCCGGTCACACTAATTGCTTAAACATGCGGCCCTATAGTTGTCATGGGAACTGGTTTATTGTCATTTTATTGGAAGAAGGTGGCCTTGAGCTGTGTATTAGCTGGCGACATAAACCCAACAAATGCTTTTTCTGTGATTTTTTTTGTTTTGTTTTATCTTTATGTATCGACTGTGTAATATTCTTAAGAGCATCTTTCTCCCCGTGTGGTGGCAGAGACAACTCGCTCGCCTTTATTGCCTCGTTCACTTTTAATCATCGTTTGGTCCGCGTGGTCTCGAGCTCCTTTCGTCTCCCTCATCTTTCTGTTATCCTTCAAAATCATCCGAACTAACCCACCCCTTCATTTCTGGCATCTTGCAGCCTCTCCTCCACGACTCCTCTCGTTCACGGCTTCCATGCAACTTCTTCTTTCCCCACTCCTCCGTGATTCTCTCTTGTTTTCTGTCACATTTCCATCATCTCCCACCCTCTAGTTTCCCCTATTATTTTTCCTCCTTAACCGCATTTCTACTCCTGTCCCACCTCTTTTTTCCCCAATCCTCGACTCCTCATTACTCCATCAGCTGCATCATCCATGTCTTTCCTCCTTCTCCATCCATTTTCTCCCCTCCTCATCTTCTCGTCCGCTCTCCTACATTTGTTTTTCTTTCCACCAAAGTATCTAAAAAAGTAATTTCCCCCCCTGTTCTCCACCTCATCCGCCCCTTTCCTGGTGTTTCCTCCCTTTTCTAATCAGCACCAGCTCCGGCACCTTCCCACCCTGTTGACTTGCTCTCCCCTCTGCATCCTGATGCCTCTCTCCTCCACGTTATCTCCGGTAGCGTTGCCTCCGTCTACATGTTTAGTATTCGCACCGCGTCCGACCGGGCCTTTTGTCACATGCTCTGTACATTATTGAAAGCGAGCAGATCACTAATTCATGTCAGCTGAGCCTTGTGGGGTTTGGGTGGAGGTGGGTGGGAGCTTGTTGCCTCCTGACGGGGGCCTTTCATCTGGCTCGAACCACGTCGGAGCCACCACATCCCACACCTCTGCTGCATCCGCCCTCATCTCCTCCGCGGTCTCGTATTACGTCTTCTCGCTTCACCCTCCATTCCTCTCCTCTCTTTTACTCCATTTTCCCCTGTCAGTGTCCCGGGATGTGGCCCATTCTGTCTTTGTTCAACCGCTCTCTGCCGTATAGAGATTTCGACCCACTGTAGTCACTTTCCATCTCTCCTCACTCCCTCCCTCATTCATTGAAGTCTAATCTAATTGCTTTTCCTCTGACCCTGGGGACCCGGGCGCGGTGTAACAAGCTCCCAGCGGATGCTCTCTGCCTTCATCGCTGCATCCCTGAGTCGCCTACTTTCTTTTCATCTGTTTCCTCATACCGTCTCTTCCTAGTGCATTCATTCATTAGCAGCACTAATGCCGTAGCCTCAAGACACACAGCACGATACTGTGATCCGGCCGGCTTTGCTGACTCTAATCTAAGGTTGGCCGCAGAACAAGGTTGGGTCAGAAAGGACCCATTGCAACAGGTTTTTTATTTTCTGTGTTTGTGTGTGGAGTTTTTCAAAGTCACAGAATGAGCCACAGTAGAGAGAAAAAACGAGTGGTGGATAGAAAAAGGGAATCAGGAGGGAAAGAGGGAAAAATAAACCAGGGAGAGGTTGTGAAAAAGTAGAAGATGGCCCAGTAGCATGCCGAGGCTCACAGGACTGTACGTTAATAGAAAAGGTGAAATATGAAGATAGCAGATAGACCAGTGCATATTTTAACAGCTTTGGTTTCACTCAGAAAGAAACTGGATTTTCGAAATATGACACAGATCCTTACTCCTCTTCCCTCGTCGATCCCACAGTGCGACATGTTGCACATCAAGCAACATCCATGAAGTGTCACCTTAAACAAAACCTGAAGCAAAAAACACACCAGCTTTCAAATCACGCTGCGTTCGGGAGGCTCTGAATTTTTAAAGCGCTGAATTCCCTAGATTCTATTTGGTTTCCCGTTAGGCATAAAACAAAATAAACACGGGAAAACAAGTAGTTCCAACAAGACCTCACGCGTCACGCTTGATCTACGGTGAGATTAGCCAACGGAGAGCGAGTGAATATGAGCAGTGAATTTCAGAATAACCTCAGTTGTCAAGTCACGTTGCGTGGACGTGCCGAAGCGGAGTCTTAGACAGCACACACACCTCCATGTTGTTCCCCGATTCACTTCGACGTGAAACTCAATGACAGCAGAAAGCTCTACATCACTTCTCGAATGTGAGAGCCGAACAGTACGTGTGCGCATGAGCTCTTTTTTTTTTCTCCGTCTCATAAATATTCACGACAGAACATCAGCATTAAGATCAAAACATTTACTCCTGAAGGTTAATAGGTCAAATGCGTTGATCAGAATCTGGTTGTTGCACACACTCCTCTCATTAGAGACATTTAAAGAGAATCATTTGATACAGATACTCTGATCTTCCCCCCTGGCCCTCCCAAGTGTAAACTCTCTCTCTCACACACACACACACACACACACACACTTCACACCTCACACTTCACACTTCACACACATTATATACACACTTCACACACATTATACACACTCACGCACACTCACACACACAAACACTGTGAGTCCTTTGGGCTCAGGCACTGGGCTGAATGCAGATACAGGAACTCTCTTTGAAGTGAGCATGCTCGCTCTAAAACTGTATATGTGGGTGTGTGTGTCTGTGCGCGCACTCACGCTCACATGCACTCCTGCTGTGTTTGTGCCTGCTCCTTTAATCTGATCAGGTGTTTAATTATTAATGTGTGTTAAAAGAAGCAGAGGCAGAATATGTGAACAGTTATGACCCTGCAGCTGTACTTTTTAACCTTTACTGTGAAATAATTCAACATGTGTGTTGTCTGTGTGTGCGTGTTCGTGTACTTATATATTTGTGGAGAGCATAGACCATACAGATTGAGGACATTTTGGGATGGGCTGGTTTTAGGGTTAGGTTTAGGGTGAGGGGCTAGGGAATGTATTATGTCGATGAGTGTCCTCACTAAGATAGAAATATAACTGTGTGTGTGTGTGTGTGTGTGTGTGTGTGTGTCTGTGTGTGTTTGTGCAACCTAGAGCGTTACAGAGAGCTGCTGTATGTGTGCATGCATTGTGGCCTTTTCCATAGTTGCCTCCGAGCAAAAGAGAAAAGCAATATATTTGGACGCAGACGCCTCAGGTGACGCTTTGAACATCCCTTCTTTCTCTGTGTGTCTCTGCAGGTGTGTGGAAATCATCGCCAAGGAGGGGAGGAGTCTGAAGGAGCTCTATCTCGTGTCCTGTAAAATCACAGACCACGGTAGGCTACTTTCCATCACTGTCCCTTTGTTGCAGTCAACCTCTGATATTATAATCATGACTATTATTACCCACAGCCACTGCTGCAATCCAGGACCCATTTGATTTTACTATTCGCCCCTTATGAGACCGACAAACAGTAAAAGTCTTATTGCAAAGTTTTGCACACAATTAAGCATTGTTAGGTGGATCTCTCCTCGGAGCAGTTTTGACATGTTTCTACTTTACAAGGCAGGAGGGTTTTTATGTTTTTGCTTGTGTTTATGAATCTGAGGTATTTGTGTTGTCTGAGAGAAACATCAAGGAGTTTTCCTTTCCAGCCTTTAGCAGCATCTCTCCGTTTTATTTCATTTTGATTTTATGTGCAATACCTCTCTCCTCTATTTTGATTCAGCTCTGCCATATGTTTTGCAGAATATTTGAGTGTTAAGTTCAAAACACAGTTGAAGCACGTCAGTACAGAGGCATCAGGAGGGCACTGTTTGCATCAACTATTTGACACCTTGCTTGGCATTTGTTCTGTGGAGTGGTTGCAATGCAATGCCATGTTTTGTGTGTGTGTGTGTGTGTGTGTGTGTGTGTGTGTGTGTGTGTGTGTGTGTGTGTGTGTGTGTGTGTGTGTGTGTGTGTGTGTGTGTGTGTGTGTGTGTGTGTGTGTGTGTGTGTGTGTGTGTGTGTGTGTGTGTGTGTGTGTGTGTGTGTGTGTGTGTGTGTACACCTTGGGAGTTCCACAAATGAGAGCCCACAGCTGTGCAGCCAAAATTATTTTTGAGTCTCCGATTATTTCAAGTGATACTTGATAAGAAAAGATATCAAGTCCTTGTTTGTCACTTATTTCTCATCAAGTCATCTTTTCAAATAACAAATTACCAGCTAGCCACATTGTGGTTGAAACTAAATTCTGTCTGATGTCTTTTTCTTCAGTTTGACTGTCAGAGTGAGTTTAATTGGACTTTTATTTTAAACAAGTGGGATGTTTTATTCCTTCTTGCTTTTATATAATGTAAAGTCATCGTCTGAATAAATCCCCTTTTCAAAAATTGCACAAAGGCTCCACTGAGATGAGAGATGAACAAGCCGAAGGCTTGTTAGTTCCATGGTATTTGCTCAAGGGCTTAGAGTCTGGGTCTGGAGCTGTTGTTGTTGTCGGCCTGGAAAGGCTTCTGATGCATCTTGAATATTTGGATATCCAGATTGAGTTATGTCATTCTCTATCACAGTCTTCCCTATATAGGTACTGATGTATGATGTGTGCTGTAAACCCACATGTTGATTTATTTGAACACATTGATTCATAGAAACTTGTTGCACTTGTCTATCTTGATTTCAACCTCACTGGTTTTGCTGTATTTGGTAAATGTGGTTAGATTAATATATACATCTCAAACCAGTGCACTAAAACTAGTAGTCGTGTAGAGAATGAATCTTCGGAGAAGTCACAAACCTGCAGGAAACCCTGTGGTTTTTAGTGTGAAACAAAGTTTGGAAAGTGTTTGAATGACTAGCAGTTCCTTCAAGCAAATTTGAATGTGCATTCAGGTCATTACAGTGTGAATATTACATTTTTCCCCCTGGTTCAAAAGAATATTCAAATTGGGGATATAAAAAAAGTGACGGCTCTCTCTTGTGTGAACGTCCACAGAAGCTCTGAATGCTCAGTGAGCAACTATCTTAAATCAGGCAGCGTTTTGGAATGAGCTATCCAGTTTTTCCGCAGACATACATGATGCTGACCCAATCCGATCCATTCCAATCTGCATCATTATATCTGTCCTGATCAGATGTTAGAGACTCCTGCAGTTTCGTTTTGGACTCAGAGAGGCACCGCAGTCAGCAATTTACCACTTTCCTGACATAGCTGACTTCATATAAAGTTTGGGGAATCTAGATTGCCCTTCATCTATTTCCCCTCATAAACCACTATTCTGTTTTAGTTGTACGGTAGTGACAGCAGATATGGAAAAAAAATATGGAGACAAAAAATAAATGCCATGCAATGATTGCCCAAGGTTTCCCAAAGGAAGTTGTGATTCTGTCACATGTGGTGCCGCAGAGTAGAGGCTTGCTGCCAGGGCCTGTGAGTTACAGTGACAATAATCGCCTTGACCCCTCTGAACTTGAACCTTAGCTGTGTGTGTGTGTGTGTGTGTGTGTGTGTGTGTGTGTGTGTGTGTGTGTGTGTGTGTGTGTGTGTGTGTGTGTGTGTGTGTGTGTGTGTGTGTGTGTGTGTGTGTGTGTGTGTGTGTGTGTGTGTGTGTGTGTGTGAAACATTACGTGGGCGTATGTCCACTGGTGTTTGATTAATGACTCCGAGATCACAATTGTACATTAAACCTGGAATGCACACAACCACCCCGCCATCCATCCCCCCCTTTCTGTATGTCTCTCTAATCATTTTGACCAAGATGAATTGGTGACATCTGATCTTCTTCCTTCACTAATGACCCCTCTGGCCCTCTTCGGCTGGTGATTGGGTCTGTGTGTATTTATACGCGTGTGTGCGTGTATGTCCGTCCAGAATAGAGATGCCTGTTGCAGGAGCTCTGTGCTCTAACAAAATGATTGGTGGATTTCCTGCTTCGCTCTCCGATAAATTAAATAACAGAAATGAGATTTTACATCTGCCAAGCTGGCCTCCGTTCGTTTTTCCGCCCATCTCCTGTGCTAATTATTTTTATTAATGGCCTCTCTGAGTGCATTTGAGATGTCCACAAGCCTCTTAGGTTGTGAGTGTTCTGTTTTTCCCCTCCCAGTGTTTGCTTCCTGTGTGATTTTATAGAAGCTTTGAGGACAGACAGAGAGAGACATAAAGACAGGTTTAGATGACAGAAAAAGAGAGAGCGGGGCAACATGTAATTTTACTCCCAGTGCAGATGGTTTAAGAGATTATTTTGTGAGGCAGAGGAAACAAATGGAAAAAGCGAGGATAGAGCTTTCTGGGTGTAATGATCTTACTGAAAGCCCTATTATCTCTGTGGAAAAAAGAAACTTCCTAGACTTCTCTCTCTTATTCGTCAAACAACAGGGACAAATTGGCTTAATAACCTTTTGCTTGGAATCAGGAAAGAAGTCTAGAGACTTGTTAAACACCCGGTTTCTTTAATGCACGCCGTTAATGAGATTTATGCTTTTCATTTCCGCTGGTTTTTCACACCTGAAGCGTATGATTGATGATGGATAATGGTTACGCCAGCAAAGATTTTGTTGGATCTCTAAAAGCTTTCCATCCGGATTTACTCTGTCTATCATAACACGCACCCGTGCTAATTAATCTTTTTGTTCACATTGGTCTTGTTTTTTCAAAAGCTGCTTACAGCTGCCACATTCACGGCTTGTGTCGGATGAGCCCATCAAACGACCACATCGAAAGGGGCAGACATTGTTGGTGATGAAGGTGAAGTCCATCCAGAATAATAAAAGAAAAGATGATGAAAATAAAGAGGTGAGCAGTAATGAAAAAGATAAATAAAAGACCTTAACCTACAGTTAGTTTCGAGGTACTGTTCATTTAATTGCATGCATTCATTTAACCAAACATATTGCAATTTATCTATATGAGTACAAATTTAACTAAAATGCCAATAAACACAAATAATATATTTTGTGTAATATAATATATTAACAGTGGATAATAAAATAGAAATTAAAAATTAAATTATTAAAACCTCAAGAACGATAAATCTAATGGAAATGATGAAATTAATAAGGACAAATGGAAGTGGAATAAGTATGAAATTAAAACTTTTAATTGCCCTGAGTATAAATGAGGTGAGCTTTAGATTTGTCTCATGTTGTTCCAGGCTGCAGGTGCTCAGTGAGAAGCTCAGTAATAGCAGTCGGCACCTGCGACATCATTTAATCATTTGAGTGTTTTTGATAAGGGCTCCGCATTATAAGACAGCAGCAAAGTCATGAAAGGGAGTTATAAAAAAAAACAGTAGAGCCATACAAATAAATAACTGTCTGTCACACCCCACAGAGAGGGAGGGCCACCCAACCCTAGCATACAGCTCACAATGATGAGTATTATAATTATCACCGGTAATAAATCTTAGCTCCGGCTGATAAACAGCATCCAAGGGCTTCAGAGTCACAGCTGAAGCATTCATGTATAAAATGTCACCATAATCAAAGACTGATAGAGAAAGTTGCCTCAATAAGCGTCACAGAGCAGAGAAAAAACATGATTTATTCCTATAGAGGAACTGTTTTAAAAGTTACCTGCTCATCGATCAAAATTCCAAGATACTTTTACTCTGTGACCTTCTCAATATTTGATAAGAACACAAGAGATTGATCATGGGAGGAACATATAAAGTTTGTGGGAGCATAAACTGTTGTGCGAACATTTCTTGTCTTCGGTATATCAATATCATATCTTTATGTTTGGCTGTGATAAAAAACATGAATTTAGTTGTATCTGCATTAAGGACTCCATTGGGTGGCTGGGCTCAACCTCGGAGATAAGGCAGGGAGTTTGCACATCTGAGCTCGGAGTAGAACCACTGCTCCTTCACGTCGAAAGGGGACAGTTGAGGGGATTCGCCCTTCTAATCAGGATGTCCTTTTCTCGCCTTCGATTGGAACTTTACTGGGCATACCCAACTGGGAAGAGACCCAGGGGTTGGCCCCTGAACTTGCTGAAGGGACTACATATCCCACCTGGCCTATTAATGCCTCAGGTTTACCCAGGAAGAGCTGGAAAGCGTGGCTGGGCCGAGGCATGTCTGGAATATCCACAACAATTTATTTGTTGACCTATATCTCAAGTTACATATAAACTCTAGAGAAGCTTGGTTCAGGTTATCAAGAAACCTTCATCAAATCAGACACTAGGAATTCTCTTTATTTCTTAAAAACACACAAACCATGTGGAACACATTGAGCATCACCCTGGGAGCCAAGTTGAATTTGATAACACAACTCAGCGCTTCACACAGGGACCCTCCAGCTGCAGCCCTTTGAGCATTTCCATTCCTGACCCTTTGTGTAAGAACCCCTAATCTATATGTCCACTTATCACTGCCACTCTCCGGTTTCGAGGACTGCTGAGACGCTCCAACACTTTTATTAATCTCATATATAACTGTGGCCAAGATGTTGGGTTGTATAAATAGATTGTATGTGCTGTATATTTAGAAAAAAAATAGTCTTAACATGTCAGTGCTTATCTCTTAGGAAAAAAACAATGTAAAGAAAAGCAGGCCTCTGCTATGTTCATGAGATAGAGAGGTCAATTGACTGGCTTGAGATCATGTTAAGGATGTATTGATAAAGGAAATAACATTTTAAAACAATATTATTTTATCTTCCCTCCACTTCCAGTAAAGATACCACAGCATGGCAGACGTATAAGTCATGAGAGAGAACACGCCTCCCTCCCTTTTAAAACCTATTCTCACATGTAAAACAAAAAAAAGAAAAGTTCATATGTTCTCTCTTCTCATAAGCAAACGGACAAAGGGGTCTAACCTGCCCATTGCTCTTGCAGAAGTAGAAGTACCACTACAAGATAAGGGTTTAGAACCTGATCCTGATGGGAAAACCTTCTCGGCTTCTCTCCCAGTGCTAATCAGATCTCTCCACCATTGCTGCCATCCTCACTGACCGACCCATACACAGCTAGCGGCCCATACTGTATCTTCAACACACCTGGATAGACAGGGATATCTTCTTGCCCCCCCCCTTACCCTTCAGTCCACCTTTTGTTCCCGTGTCTGTGTTCTACAATCACATGTCCATTTGTGTCTCTGTGTTGTGTGTGTGTATATCTTCCTGCGCTAATCTTGTACCCTGTAGCACCACTGCTTTATCTGGAGACGAAAAGAGAGACCTTGGCACCTCTGCTCTTTACATATGGTAATTGTCCTCTTTCACCCACACGACTCCCTGCGATCCCTTACCTTGTCAGTCACGGCCTCCTGTGTACATCTGTGTGTGAATACAAGATGGACTGAGACCGTATGAGTGTTGGGGGAGAAAAGGAGCAGATCTGGTATTGGTTGCAAATTTGGAGGGAGTTGTTTCCAGCGTCGATGGTGATGGAAGTCACAGTTCAAAAGATTTTTTTTTGGTGACTAACATTTTGAGCAATTCAGTTACTTCGACTAGCATGGCATTTTCTCGGATGAATCCTCAGTGCAGAATATGGAGACTTTCAAACAATGAAATCGGTTGTGTGTGTGTTGCTGATGGCAAGTGGAAAGCAAACCAAACACTGTGAAGTGTGCACTGCAGCTTCAGCTTGGATTTACACTTGTACTGGAGGCTTTGCCACAGCAATATCAACTGAGTCTAAAGTTTTTGAGCCATCTCAGTGCATTACCTCCGCCAGGGCCCAACAGTGTCCTTGAATTCAAAGCAGCCTGATAGGTTCGGCAACATTACATTATCTCAGCGACACATTGGTGTTAGTTAGAGGTTTGTGATCCATTGTGTTACTGTACAGCAGCTCTTAAAAACGTGTACTTCCATTGAAACAACATTTAAATCCACTACATTCAGATTTTTTCCCGATCCGCACCAATTTGCACACAATCATAAAACTTCTTTCAGATCCATGCATTGTTAAAAATGTTTAAAAAAAATCCCGATCTGTAAATAACATAAACCTTTTTAGTGGATGACTGTTGTGTTTCTTTGCCAACGAACAATAAAGATATCATTTAAAAACCTTAAAATAGGATTTAAAAGCCAGACAATACTTTCTGAACAAGTGATTCTTTCATTACAACTATATCGCTCCTAATAAGAAATCTTGCAACTGACAGCCCGTCCTCCAGACTGTTGTGATTGTGTTGTGTTGCTGTATAAGATAGTCTGAGCCAGTCAGATTGTTCATTTCATGGTCATGTCCATCTGTATTTACCCATCTGCCAGCTTGTGAGATTATTCTTATCATTCAATTTCCATTTGTCTTATTCTCTTATTTGTCCCTCCCCCCTTCACAGTTTTAACAAAGTTAACACATATTTACATTCTTCTCCATTTTTTAACCCTGTTCCAAGACCATGTCCCTTCTTTCCTCTCTTTTCCCCTATCATCTCTTTTTCCATTCATCTTTCAGCTCTTGCTTTCATCCGGGTCGTTTTATTCTAAATGCACTGAACGTTGATAGATTGGGCTTCCCTGCCCCTCCCACTCAGCAGAACCTCAAGTATGGCTGCACGTTTGTGTGTGTGTGTCTTCTCTGATGTATGTGTGTGTTTGTGTGCTGGCTTCACGTACCTTTGTGTGAGTCTGTGTGTTCTTGAACAGGTTTCCGCTGCTGCTGGGGAAATTTTGACAAACACTTACTCCCCAGAGTTTCATAGTGCTTTACACAAGGTAAGTTTACTTAGCACAAAAGCAGCTGAAACAGCACGGTAACTACCTTACAGACAATGAAAATGACAGCTCCCATATACAATGTGGTGAGGCCATCAGGGCATACTCACCAAGAGTTACTGCGCTTTAGCTTTTAACCTTAAGCCAGCATTCACTTTTTATTATTCTGCACTATTTATGGGATTGATGTACATGTCAAGCCCCTTCGACATGATATCCCTGTCTTGTAAGTCATGGTTGTATGGCACAGTGCTCTTCTTAAAATGTCACACAGTGCTGGTGTCACTGCAATAAAGAACAGTGAGGAACACCTCAATGAGGTAATCAGTTTTTGGATATTATCTCAAACCTCATGGTGAAAATGTAAGTTTGTTGCTTTCTTTCTCTTTCTACCTCTTCTATTTTTTCTCGTTTCTATTGCTCTTTGAGCTTTTACACGTTTTCCCTCCATCTTGTTTGTTTGCCGGGCAGTTGTTCAGCTCCCCACAGTGTAAGTGCTGTCAAACGTAAAGTGATGTAAACGTAGATAGTGTAATAGCTTGTTTGCTCCTCTCTGTCTGGCATTCAGTAGGTAAATAATGCAACTTTACAAGCTGTCGATTAAAATGCGCGGAGCAGTGCAGCAGATTTATGTCGACTGCTAAAGGGAAGAAAGTCAATAGCCAATCTCTGTCCATCTGTATCTCCACAGGACTGTGATTGTGTGTTTGTATACATGTGTTTGTATAGAGTAAGAAACAGGTTATGTCTCTGGGTTGATTGTTGTTGTTCATAGCTACTAAAAACCGCTATTGTTTTTTAACCTTGAGATTAATTGTTCATACCCCATTGTTAGTTCATGTATTTCTAATGCCTATTATGTTTGTTAAATACTTTTGACAACCATAAATTGTGCTACCTCTCTTGTCATGTACATTGTAGGATTGAAAAGTTAAATATGTAGTTGACAAATCGATGCAACTTTTTTATTGCCCTGCATGTCGGCATAGCCAGGAGCAGGACATTGTTTTTACCCCTGTTTTGTGTTTGTGTACAAAATAAGTCAATAACACATATATTGCTAGGAATATTACATGGCAGTGTATCTCTAGATGATTATTTTATGCCTGCTGAGGACAGTAACGATTTTATGGAGGTTTTAATGGTCCAGCGACTCCATTAATTTTCCAAATGCACACACCTCCAAAATGAAGCAATGGTGCAAAAGTTCAATATCTTTTAAGTTGTATAAAATAAATTCCTGTTATTATGAAACTGATTTGACAAAACTCATATTGTGTAATATAGTGTATATAATAACCTATATACAATGTATGTTCAGGGTATACATAGCTCCTGTGATGCTTTTATTTATTCCTGTGTAAATTTATTGAGAAAGCACAATATGCCTGATCTATTGAGAGAAACAGTATCAGTGTAGATTTTATTTAGTGTAGAAAGTCACTACTGTTACTCAGTTAGTAAATATCAGAACTTACTCGGTTCAATCTGTGAAGTTCTAGGTCTTGGTCAATGGAAAAACATTTTTTGAATATACCTGGCATCTTAAATGTTGACGAGTGTGACCATCACAACCCAATCTGACAGGAGAACAGCCCATGCATGATCCTCCTGACACCAGTTCCATTAAGTGTAAAACAATGGAACCGGAGGTAGCCAAGCCCACAGGCCAACTCCCATGACCCTTTCCCATATCATGCCGTGACCCTAAAAACCAATGAAGCAATGGTACACAGAAATAGCACAAGCCAGGAAAAATTCATAAGCAGCGTTTTCTCCTTTAGGGGAAGCAGAGATGGTTGGACAGGGAGAGAGAAACATACAGTATGTTGAAGGAAGTACCGGACATCATGAGGGAAACGACTCATAAAGGGGGTTATTATCTCTGCAAATCAATTCCTGAGCCGCGGGAAACACAAGCACCATTTCACCAAACTCAGAGCTGGACTTTACTACAACTATCACACCAACCTGGATGCTGTAGCATAGGGTGCTATGTTTTCAAGGGGATTCTAATAATTAGCCCATTATAGATGAATCTACCTGTTATTTTCTTGATTTATCTTAATGAATCCCTTGACACAAAATGTCCCCACACTTGGGTAAATAAAAGAAAAACAGAAAATGTTTTTTGGATATTTGGTTGGATTGTTTGGTGGCAGGATGGGACATGCGACCAAGAAACAACACTTTCAATACAAATATACATATTGAGGATTGCTATCTATGAATATGTGCATATCCAAATAAATATACAGATCTAGTGGATTTAAATGAGGTTTTAGGAGACTGTGACCTTGGCAGATGTGTGTGCTCTACTGAGTGCCAAGGTTAAGATTTTCTCAGTATGAATTGGGATTTAAGATCAAGGTAAAAACAAGTAGCTATACAACATAAAGTACCTAACACACACATTTTCCTCGCTTGCAATTCAGTCTGTTCGTTTAAATAATGCAATGAGTTAAAACGCTGAAAGTAGGTGAAGAATGTTTCTGTCCAGAAAACCGTTTGCTTTTGGCTGCAGTGATGGAAACTCAGTAGAAACAGACAATCTCTGGAGAATAAGAAGGATAACCATTCTCCTTCATTTACAAGTTTGGAAAGCGCATTAAGTAATAGACAGGAAAACCGAGAGGGTGACGGGTGAGGAGGGAGCAGAAACAGATCGAGAGGCTGAACTTGAACCTCCACAGAGTCGAGGCATTTAACTGGAAGGCCGCCGCTCAAGTGCGTAACTACGCAGCCATAGGGTTCCAATCTACAGATTCTTCATAGCGTAGAGTATATAAATCGAGATTTCCATTTCCTTACATCAGCCCTCAGTGGTATTTGCAGATTGGGGAGCAGGGAAAAGGGTCTGGAATTGAATTAGTTTCCATATATTGTCCTCTCCTCCTCTTTCTCCAGCTAAGCCTTGTGGTCTATCCACTGTTTGCCTTATGGGGGAGAAAAGTGAGGGGGGCTTAAGCTGTGAAGGCTGGGGCTTACGCTGTCTACCATCTTGCTGGTCACACACAAATACACTCACACACAAACACACACCCTCTCACGCCGACTAAGACGCGCACAGGCACACACCCGAGCTTCGGGGATTACAGCCAGGCGGGCCCCGTTCGCGTTGACACACTCAGATGCAACCACAATCACACAGGCAGTACACACACATTATAGATGCACATTTGAGCTCATGCTAATATCTTCCTTCACTAACACTATCAAATTTCGCCACGCACACTTTGCTGTAACTTTTTTTGGGGGGGGGGAGAAAAAAAGGTTTAAGCCCCTGCTTCTTTTGGCCTGCGTCCACAGAGGCGGAGGATTGAAATGACTTGGGCGCATGTGTACAGATTTACATGTAAATGTGTGTAAATGTTTGTCTCTGTGTACACATGTCACCGTGTATGAAGGTGTGTGTGTGTGTGTGTGTGTGTGTGTACCTGGTTCCAAAGGATGAAATCACGTATCTATGAGCCACTGGATGACAGTAACGTTTGAGCTCCAGATAGAGGAAGCTTTAGCAAAAGGCCCCATGTGGGTATGAAGCTCTGATACAAATGGTCCATTTGTTCTATCTGTTCCACCATCATCTCAGCCTTGTAGTTCTTAATAACAGCATGCTGTAAGTGTGCCCGTGGGACTCAATAACACCAAGCTGTGTTGAAGTGTAGGAGATGTCCCCGTTATTGCTGGCTATAAGGTTTTTGTGTATAGAAGTGAGACATTGCATTTTTTTATTTTTCTTATTAGTTCCATTGCGTGTTATTGTTTGTATGTGTGTGTGTTTTTGGATATGAAGAGTGTTTCTCTCGAGGCAGCAGCACATCCACTGTGCCTTTCACTCATAGTAGCACTAATACAGCCTGTGGGCAGGTGTACAGTAAAGTGCTCAGTATTGCTGTAATGACTTCTCTCTCTCTCTCAGGTTATCTCATTTTATTCTCTTGTGCATCTGCCTCTCCCTACCTCCCTCGACTGCCCTGCTTCGTCTTTCTTTCTTTGTCATCTTCCTCCTCCTCCTCCTCCTCCTCCTCCTCCTCCTCCTCCTCTCGCTCAGGTGTGAATGGAGCCGTCCTGGAGGTTGTGTGGGTGTTGATGTGAGTTGGTGACCGGATTTCAAAGTGTTTAATAGTCAAAGCAACCTGCTGTGTTTTCTATAGTTAGCTCTGGCTCCCTCTGATATTGTTGAGCTGAGCCCTTTTGGTAGATGCTTACTTATTAAACATGAGAACTCTATTTTTTTCCCATCTATTTGGTCCTATTATACCACTGCTGTTGATCTAATTTTATTAGCTTGAACTGGGAATTTTGTCTTCATATTTCTTTGCATTGATTTGATTTTTTATCTTTTTTGTAATGTTTCCCTGAACCCAAGTTGAGGTTTAAAAAGAGAGAATATCACATCTTGTACAGATTGTTAGGCCCTATGAGGAAAATTGTGGTTTGTGAATATACAAATATAAAATATATTTTTCATGACTTTCTAGACACCATATAACCTGCATGGCACAGCTTACTGTACAATATATACGATAATATAATATTTCTGAGATAAACTACAGTCATTTATCCTTAGAATGAAAAAGTAGATAATGTGTTTCTGTATAAAATCACAGTACGGCCCAGGGTCACCACTGTAATTTAAAAAAGGTCGAAGAACATTAACCTTTTTAAATACAAGAACATAATTTTTAGGCTTGTGCACAAAAAAGGGGTCTGTTTAGTTATAGGTTGGGAACTTTTCCCACGCTTTTAAATACAGACCAACAGCCCAGCACATTGTCCTGCTGCTTTCTATATCTGCTGGAATACAGCTGACTTAGTGTATAGGCAAACATAAAGTTCACATTTAAAAATGCCAGAAGCAAAAGACAGCCTTCTCCAACTTTCAAAGAGGAAGCATATTGCCACAGTTATGTCGAAAAGGCCACGTTGCAGCGCAAATGTTTCAGCCAATACCAATAATATAAATCGTCAACAGCATGTGTGACTAATGCCACATTCACGACATATAAAAGTTACACGTAATAAAATACGTCTGAAGTCGATATCCAGCTGCTAATCACAAAAGGCCTCCGGTATTATTGAGATATTGTACATTTATCTGACTTTGTGGTTGGTAATAAGAAAGCTTGTGCAAAGCATTAAACCACAGTCAAAGCCCGACATGTAACTTAATATTCTGTAGCTTTTTTAGAAAGTTACTGTAGTTTTAGGTTTTTAAAACAGCACATAATAGTTATGGAATGCCAGGGGCTGTTTCTGCTCTGTTGTGACTGCATTTTTACAGAACTGTGCATGTAACCACTCGACTTAAAATACATGTTTCAAACGTTTGTGCAAAGGTTGCAAGTATATGAGCCAGAAATTAACAAGCTTTAATATTAACCACACACAAAAGGATGATATTAAAAACAACTGTATAAATGAATGAATGAATCAAGTTAGCAATCGATAAACCTGCATTATTGTAACAGCTGCAGGTCTCGCTTCACGTTCAGTTAACATTCAGAGCCTTGGGCTTAAAGTCAGAATGGAACAAATAAGAATAAATCTGTATAAAAGAATTAACCTTACAGTGAAGGAAAAGTTAAACGTGTTAAAAAATGCAGAACTGATAACATGTAGTCAGATTTGTAATAATAGACTCTTGTGTGGTATGACATAAATAATGATAATTTAAGTTTAGCAAAAGATGAACATGAAATGGACCTTCAATCTGCCGTATGTTAACAGCAACATACTTTAATTTAAAATCCTCTGTCTACTTGGCAGTCAAATGTAAAACTTGAAATTACAAACTTTCTTTTTGGAAGGTCACCCGCTCTCTCATTTTCTCTGCATCTGTATATTTGAGAGATAATGCCGCTGCTAATCCCTCGCAAGGTCAGCGCTTGTATTGGATGATTATCCCCCACTGTTTATTCATACTTCCTGCTGATGTCATTTCCTCCTGCTGGCTCTGACTTTTGACCTGTCATTTACCGCCTATCGTTTCCATGGTTTTCTCCACCCTGGTGGCCGCTGTCCGAGAGAAGATCCCCGTATTTATCTCGGCGGGACTCCTCTGCTTACAGGAAGGTTACTGAAGTATCTAAATGCAAAATCTATTTGTACTTAAAGGTTACTTTTCATTTGGATTGGTAATATAATTTTTCCTTTTCTTTTCTCACCCTACACTTATCATCGGCTCCTTTAGTCACTTCCTTTGACTTCCTCACTTTCATCAGTATTTTCCTCGTTCTGTCCGTACTAAGCTCTTTTCCCGCTGTGAAGCCATTGTACTGTACATTAGTCAGTTGACAGGGAACGGCCACAATACACAATGCATCAGTTGTGTTTATGTGGCTTGGCTTGTGACAGCTCTGGCAAAGGGCCAACGTGGTGG
This sequence comes from Pleuronectes platessa, assembly GCF_947347685.1. NCBI lineage: Eukaryota > Metazoa > Chordata > Actinopteri > Pleuronectiformes > Pleuronectidae > Pleuronectes > Pleuronectes platessa. The sequence continues at coordinate 22,660,737 of NC_070629.1, read as the reverse complement.
CTGGATGCCTGCTATTCCCCCTCATCATTTGTTCAACACAGATAAAGCAGAGGAGAAACCCTGACATTACCCTATGTGTAGTTCTGTGTGCATGTACATGATTATATGATAAAAGGCGTGTGTAAATTGCGGCTCTTTGAACATTAAAGCAAGCGGGGAGTTGAAGTCCTGGCACAGATGTGATTTACTGCACTACAGCATATGTGCTTCATTCGATGTGTGTGTTTTGTATAATATGTTGGATCTGCATGGGGTTGTTTGATTGGCCGTGAGGTTCGCTGCCTCCGCCTTGAAGTCATAATTCTCCTAAAACATAGAGCTTGTTTTCAAACATGGAAATCTTTGTCATCACTTGAATGTTTTTTTTTTATCTATTGTGAACTATGGCACTCAGTAGAGAGCACATCTCCGCCAAGGCCCAACAGTCTCCTTAAATTAAATCAAGCTGCACCAAACTTCACACACTCGTAAATATGTATCAGTGGCCAAAATGTGCCAGAATGTTTTCATCCAGATCCATGAATCTGGGAAAATTGTGAAACTGTTGAAAAGTACCATATCTTGCATCGTTAAAGTAGGTACCAACTAGAGATGAGCCGGATACTCGGCTGAAACGAGTATCCGGTACGGATAAAGCACTTTTGCCGAGCACGAGTATTATACAAGTAATAAGAGTCAATATCTGTGCTCGGACTGAATGAAAATCCTCACACAGCGTCACAGCGCTCCTCCCCTTCACACACCGCTCTGCTCACTCACTCACAGAACAGCTCTCTGTCTCTCAGTCACTCAGGTTCGCGGGTCTTTTCCGTTAACGTTTAGGGTTTCTTCAGCTTGAAGTTTGTTTTTATTTCAGTTTGTACTTACTTATTAACCAGTAGAGTTCTGTTAAACGTGGGTTCGTTCAGACGTGGTGCTGGTAGAAAGCGACACGCGTTGCGTCTCTGCCTGTCGGAGATTTTTTTTTTTTTTTTACTTCACGCATTGAGTGTCTGACTAGTAACCCCAAAGTATGCAAATAAATGGGTTTGGTCCATGTCATTCTAGCTTTCTACGAAAACAAGCTGTCCCTCCAAATTAGTGCAATCCAGAATGATTTTCGTAATGAAAAGTTCGTAAGAAGGCTTGATGTCCTGCACGTGAGTCACTGCTATCCGTGTCGGCCCTGATTGCACCTTATTACATTGGTAGCCATGCTGGGTGGCTAAAGTGCAAAAAGACCATTAAATTGTCATCATTTTTTGTCATCCATATGTTGGCTGCTGATGGCCTGGCCTGGATTTGGGATTTGCTGCAGATTAACTTTTTACGTAGCTGCCTGATGGTCAATCTCATCCTCTTCTTCAAACTCACTGTCAGACTCTGAATTGACAGAAACATGATCTTCATATTCTCTAAACTTTTCCCCTTCATTGTCTTCCAAAGATTTTCTCTCTTCAAAAATCATTTCTAGATACTGTATCTGTTCATTGGGGCTTGTGTGTAGACTGACATGAGTGTGTTCAATTTCTAATTAAGTTCAATAAATAAACGTCAATACTGATGAAACACCTTGTTTCATAACCTTGTCCACCAGCCCCACGAACATTGGCTGGGTGACCAAAACATGAACACCACACAAGGGTTTAACAATGTGAGACAAAAGATTTATTTTACATTTTCACTGATTTCACAGAGAATAATTCATGGATCTTGATGAGAATAATAATAATACATTTAGGGGACTGCTGGAATCCATGATTATTAATCTAGATCTTTGCATTTTGTGATGAAATATGACTATTGAAAGGAAACATGTAGAAATCAAGGAATGAATGGAATGTTCTGGAAGAAGAGAATTGGCGGCCATTTATGCATGTGCTCCCCCACTCTCTCTGTTCCCCTTTCACAACAAAGCCTATGTCCTATAAAAAAAAAAACATAAAGGTTATAAAGCGACCCAAAAATACATGCAAAAGTCACAAACACGTTTAATGTTAAAGATTAAAGACACATTCAATGTTCTATATATCGAAGGCTCATGCTCCTTTATCTTAAAGGTTCCATTGATAGGTCCTTTATAGCAAAATAAGAATAAGGGAATAAACTTTAACTTACTCAGAAATCTCTCCATAATAATTCTAACTTTCTATTTAAAACTAATAGATTAAACTAGTGATGGAAGGTTTTTTTCAACAAAACACGGGGATTATTCAAGGCCCAGCAACGATTCTGCAGAACTCTATTTGTATTTCTCAACAAATAAGGCACCTCATAGACCTGCTGGCCAAGAAGGACACCGAGTTTCAGGAGGAGAAGACTAAAAAGAACCTTCTCCAAGAAGAGCTGGATAAGCTAAAAACTTCTCATCAGGAGGTCTGTCGAAGTCATGCAAACAACCAGGAGGAGTTCAACAGAGATCTCCAGGAGGAGAAGATGAAAAAGAACATTCTCCAAGAAGAGCTGGAGAAGCTCAAAGCTTCCTGTGACGAGGTCTGCCAAAGTCATGCAACCAACCAGCAGAAGTTGAAAACCGAGCTCCAGGAGGAGAAGAGGATCAACAACTCTCTCCAAGAAGAGCTGGAGAATCTCAAAACTTCTCACCACGAGGTCTGGCAAAGAGTTGCAACCAATCAGGAGAAGTTCAACACCGAGCTCCAGGAGGAGAAGAGGATGAAGAACATTCTCCAAGAAGAGCTGGATAAACTCAAAGCTTCTTATCACGAGGTCTGCGAAAGTCATACAACCAACCAGGAGAAATTGAAAACCGAGCTCCAGGAGGAGAATAATAAGAAGAACGATTTCCAAGAAGAGCTGGAGAAGCTCAAAGCTTCTTATCTCAAGGACTGTCAAAGACATGCAAACAGCCAGGAGAAGTTAAACACCGAGCTCCAGGAGGAGAAGAAGAAGAAGAACGTTCTCCAAGAAGAATTGGAGAAGCTCAAAACTTCCCACCACGAGGTCTGCAAAAGTCATGCAACCAATCAGGAGAAGTTCAACACCGAGCTCCAGGAGGAGAAGAAAAAGAAGAATGTTCTCCTAAAAAATCTGGAGATGTTCAGGGTTACTTCTGATGAGGTCTTTCAAAGATATAAACCTTATGTTTCCAGAACTGAGCTCACTGAGGAAGAGGTTCTCTCCAATGTTCTCCCGGATCCCAAACCCAAGGAGACAGGGCGGCCTGAGAAGACAGAGAACGTCAAGAAGGCTTCATTGTGTAAGAGAGTCCGTCACCTTTTGGGGTTGTGCAGGAAGCAGAAGAAGTCAGCGGCGCCAACATCCCCCAGCAACTGAGCTGACTTTACCTTCTTCACCTGCTGTGAGGACTGTCAAGATTAATGGAGGGATTTACAATTTGATTTCAAAACATCATAAAAAAGAATAATGTCCTCACAATTAAAATATCGCACCTAATAAAACTACAAAAAATTAAATGTCTTGCCCGTGTTGATGTATTTAAGATAAGTTGGATGAGGAAGACATTTTATGAAATGTTTGGTTACAAAATGTTTTTCCCCACTGTGGGACTATTAAAGGATTCTATCTATTTACATCACTAAAAACGATAGTTTGTGAGATCATGTTGTTTTGTGTAAAATATTGAATTCGTATATTAGCTGTCAGATAAAGAGTAAAATGTTCAATAATATCAAGTAGCATTACATGGAAATACTGAAGTATGTATAATGAGTAGAGATGAGCCGGATACTCGGCTGAAACGAGTATCAGGTACGGATAAAGCACTTTTGCCGAGCACGAGTATTATACGAGTAATACGAGTCAATATCTGTGCTCGGACTGAATGAGAATCCTCACACAGCGTCACAGCGCTCCTCCCCTTCACACACCGCTCTGCTCACTCACTCACAGAACAGCTCTCTGTCTCTCAGTCACTCAGGTTCGCGTTAACGTTTAGGGTTTCTTCAGCTTGAAGTTTGTTTTTATTTCAGTTTGTACTTACTTATTAACCAGTAGAGTTCTGTTAAACGTGGGTTCGTTCAGACGTGGTGCTGGTAGAAAGCGACTCGCGTTGCGTCTCTGTCTGTTGGAGATTTTTTTATTTATTTTTTTTAACAGTTTTTTTTTTTTTTACTTCACGCATAGAGTGTCTGACTACTCTCTAGCGTCTGGCTACACTCTCTCTCTCTCTCCCTCTCTCTGCCGGTCGTTGGAGTTTTTTTTTTTTTTTAAACCGTCAGTTGGCTCTAACCAGTTTTATTTTACTTCACGCACTGAGTGTCTGACACTTTCTAGGTAGTAGTGGTATAAAAAATATTACAAATTAAGCTACACACACACATTATATAGTATATATATTATATTATATTATATTACATTTCACTTCATAATTGCAACAGCATGTGTTGTATTCATTGTTGCAAAACTTGTTCTGCAAATAATTTGTTTGCTATTGTGATCAAAATCATTGATCTGAAGCTCAATGCTGATGCTGTCCTGTAATAGTTTTCTAATCAGCAATAAATATAACAATTTCTGATCAACCCATATCAATTGCATGTTTAAAATAACATACTGGTTAAAGCCCCGCCCGTTTCAAGACAACCCGGCCTACTTCCGGGTTAAATCACACCCACTTCCGGGGTAGGCCCCGCCCACTCCGAGTACGGCTACGGATACAGATAATTCATATGGTTAACAGATACAGATACAGATAATGCTGTACTCGCTCATCCCTAGTACCAACATTTAAAAACCATAAAAACCAACAAACAAACAGGGATGAAAGACATATCCTCAATGGCAGAGGTAAAAAATTGCATCCAATATTATAATTTGCACATTTGCTTTGCATATAAAGGTTACTGGTTTTAGGGTGAAATTCTAAAACTTAAATTGCTGAGAGTTTTTATGGAAAATACCTCAAGGCAAAAGGTGTTCCTTATAGATTAAGTTAATATTGTTTTCAATTAATTGCTCCAAATAAATCACTTGTTGAAATGACTTAGGGCCACCTGTGAGTATCACTGGTTTATGAGTTCATGGTTATGAATGGAAAAAGGTAAAAAGTGATTAAATTTAATTCCTGGGGGTCATAAAATAGAAAACTAACTATATGAGTCCCTTCATAGTTAATTGAAATTAGATTAAAAATTATCAGAATGAAATATTGCTTCAAGATGTAGAACGTGCCCCCATTCAACATCATGTGTGCGTGAACAGGTTGTCAGTCATCTGACTTGTTCAATTAATTAAAAGAAACATGACTTGTTTGGTTATAGACGCTTCAACCTTTCCAAAGTTCGTGGAGTCGGCCCTGGACACACCGTCAGCGAAGGGACGTGAAGGAGGAAATGACCCTCCCAGCTTCAGTGTAGTGTCACACTCCTCCCCACCTCGCTGTTATTGTTTGGCTCTCAAGTCTGTCCACGTCCCGCCACCTCTTTACATATTGTAATCTGTCTTTTTCTCCTCTTGTCCTCCTATTCTCTCCCCTTCCATTATCGCTCGGTCCTGTAAAGCTTCATTTACAGAGCAGCCCTAATCAGATGTGTACCAGTGGAGGGCAGTTTGTGAGAGCAGTGTGTGGCCAGATAGATAGCAAGGCTTAGCAGAAGGGGAGCACATTGTAAGCCCTCAATTATATGCCTGACACCCAGACAGTGGGAATAGAGACTCTGAAGGCCTGTTTGTGTTTTTGCTCATGTATCAGAGTGTCACTTTAGAGTGTGTTCAGTTGTGTGAGTGTACGGCTTCATATGGTAATATTTTGTGTCAGCAGCGAAAAAGTGTGCGGAGCGAAAGAGAGGCAGGCATAAAGGGTACGTATGGTAGAGCAGCAGATCAAGCTGAATACAGCTTGATAAATATATACTTTTAAAATGATTATATCTTAATTTATATTAAGTTTATACAGTAGTTAATTAACAGTGAATGTCATTGTTTTCCTGTGTTAGACACATCTCCCCCTGTAGGCCTCTATGTCGCTCTGAATCAGGTTTGAAGATCTGGGATTACCAAAGAGCTGAGAGCTGCTGCCTTGTTTCAAGATAAACAGGTGGTTGGCCTCGCTCGTCCTTGTCGCCGCGCTTGTGTGTGACAGGGAAGCGCACACAGTTTAAATTCAAAATGAGCATAAAAAGACCTTGAAGACCAAAACTCTTAATTAAAACATAGTGTCTTTGCATTTAATTATTTAAAGTCAACATGAGATTAGCTTGAATTAAGTACATTGGAAAGTTTTTCTTTTTTTCGTTTAGTTTTTGAGGCTGTTTTGTGTCAATATCTTCATTTATATGAACATATGCACTGTCATGTTAACAGCAGCCAGTTCTGCTCACCTTAACTTGAACAAATTCACACTTGGATTAAGCAATAATCAAATCAAGACATGTGATGTATTCTGATCTCGAGTCATAGTCGATCTTACGATGTGTCAATCAAGTTAAAATGTCCTATTGAAGTTTTATCAGCATTTTTGCATCATCAACAGCTACCAACTGCTCAGCATCATAATCAGACTAGGCTCTGTAACATGTAAATGAGAATATATCTGGAATATTCTTTTAGCAACTCATGTAAATATCACAATCAAAATACTGTTGAATGAGGTTAATAATCAGAATATTGCTGTTTATGTAAACCTAGTCTATGGACGTGTGTGTCCAGCTGTATTTGTTATGTTTATTCTCTTTTTAATTCCTCTGCTGTACTCAGGTCTGTCCCTTAGAAGAGTTGTACGTCTAAGGAGAAGCAGAAAATGTCGGATTTTTCTCCTCTTCAAACATTGTCACATGCTCCAATACAAAAAGTTCAAGAGCAATCTCTACTGGGCCCTCATAAGCTCCCTGGAAAATGTGAGATATAACTAGTGAATGCATAAGTAGACAAGGCTAGTTTAAGAAGAAATAAGTTCAGCAATGCATTGACATCTAAACTTAAACTTGTAAAAAAATTTAAAATACCAATAAGTATATATAAGTGCAATTTTAGTAAACATCTTTGTCCAGTAATTTGAACCTCATCATTCTTCGAGCCAACCTTTGTGCATTCCACTTTAAGACCATTCAAAGCTAATGACGGGCCTCTGTGGCAGTGGGTCCAGGCTGGAGGCATAAAAAAAATATGAGCACAAGAGAGCAAACAATGAATTGTGTTTGAACAGGTCTGCTGCCGGAGCTCCCTGCGTCGAGGCTGCCCACCTCGGCAGATAGAATATTCATCTGCTGTATTGTCCCGTAGAGGCACGTAACCTTTAGCGAGAGAAGAAACCACGCTGCAATTCAACCTTGCGTTTTTCTGCTTCGTCACCGTGCAGCCTCCAGCACAAACAGCAGAGCTTGGTTTGATGCTGCTAATATTATGGTGTGTTATGTGTTGACCTGGAGCGGCTGACCATGCCTCAAATTCTCTGACCACCATGTATAACTAACTTGCAACCTCGGGTGAATGAGAGCAACTTCTTGTCTCGATGGGTTTGATTTATTTCTCTGTCTGAACTTGACACGGTGAACTCCAAGGCTGCTGCCTCACACGCCCCAAAGCTGATGTTGTCATTAAGCTCTGAGATCGTTATCTGCCTGATTTAGCCTGTAGTTACCGAGACTGGTGGGTAAGTGAAGTGAGCGAGCTCGGTCAGAGCGTCTAACAGGAGACAAACCAATTGCCCTTGAGATCACAGACTTTTATGGCTCATTTCATTTTCTCCGTTTTCTCTAAAAAAAAACAATAATATAAGCAAAGCCCAGTTTATAGGACTTGATGAAATACAACTCCTTATGGTCCCTCAGCGATCAGATTACCCTCATATCCACTCCTTCTCTGCATTATTCAAAGTATGGCGTGCCTTTCAAAATACCCTGTCCCCAAAGTCACCTGTGGGTAGAAGTTTGTGTAGGAAGTAAATTACAAAACACTATTCATTAGCAAAGGCATTGAACTGTGGTATATGAAAATGCTAATGATGTCAACATAGGAAATGCAAAATAATCCACCTGATGCCACATACAGAGAGGTGCCAGAAGACGAAGTGTTGGCGAGTTTGGTTCCAACAGATTTCCACCGTAACAGTCGAGTGATAAATAATACAAGTAAAGATACAGGTAGTAAATAGTTAGTGTTGTGGTATGTGTGTATTTCTCTGGTTTTAACCTTTTTGGGTGATGTGCACATAGGTTATGTCGTCTTTAGATATTTTAATGAAGAATTGTTACATTATACCTCTAACATTTATTCAGAGTTGAGTGCCCTCATCATTAACAGGAGTTCAAATAGTTTTTTTGCAAACACTCAGTGGTTCGGACTTTGCCCGCTGCTGAAGCAGCACCAAGCTGCATGTCTTACCCTCTCTCCCTCCTGTGGCTCAGCAGTCGTTGCAAATGGCAGCAGGTCCCTCGATGGCAACACGCCACTGTGTACATTTGCAATCGTCATTTTTCACAGGACAAAATGCTTCGGGGCGTTTCTGTGGCTGAGTCCAACAGCTTGAATTGATACGGTCACGATCACCACGGATTTCTACCACACTGATGTCCGCTTCAGGGGACACAGGAGGGAAATACACCTTTCTCACGTTTTAGTATTTTCAAAAATTATGGAGAAGGTGGAGTTTGACTCATGTCGGGGGGGTGAAGGTGAAGATGCACTTTAACCTTTGTTCACAAAGAGGGCAGTGATAAATTCATGTTGAAATTGCATAACTGCACAGATTCATATTAAAATGATCCAAACTGGAGATGAAATGACAGCATGACAACATAGAAACTGAATATCTGGAAAGCTGTACATTTCATTCTTGTTTGCCAGCCGTCCACATATTAGATGTGAACCAAACATTCTGGAGTATCTTGAGCCATAAATCCCAGAAAATGTCCAGAAAATTCGATCTGGAGTAGAGGGCAGGCTTCTGGGTCGAGCTCCCAGGAGGCAGGACATCACGTAATAATTCCAGTGCAGAAATAACAGGAAAATGTTCGGCCTTCTTAAAGCAGCAAATACTGCATGTGCAATTCACATGCCAATCCTTTAAAACATGTCATCTTGTGTTTGACTTAGTTCTCTAATGCAGAGAGGTCGTCTTTGGTCTTGGTTTGGTTAACCCTTTGACATATCTGCCTAAACAGCACCCTGTAATACACAAAGAAACCCTTTCAGGCCCTCGGGGTTGGCAGGAAACCAGCTATTACGGGGTCAACGTTACCTTTATTACTTCTTATTAGTCTACATTTTACCTCAAGGGAGATTTTACATAAATACACACACACCTACAGAGACACACAGGCTTACAGCGGTATAATCTCAACAAAATGGCAGCGGGGATCCTTCCTCACGCCAGCAGACATACCCTTGGGAGCTCAGGTAAACATTAGCTCTATGTTTTTCTGTTTATTGTTTGGTTACCCCCCCCCCCCCCAATCGCAGTCTTAACACAGTTTATGGGTTGGAACGTGTTGCTCGTGTATGAAAGCCCTGTCCTGTGCTTGCAGCTGTAGCATTTGAGAGACATACATGGGAACGCACTCACGCTCACAGCAGCACAGATGTGCCACAGCAGTGAATGTGCAGCACTAATGACGGTGAAACGGCATTTCGTAGCTGTAATTGTGACTGTGTGTTTTTCCTGTTCTGTCTCCAAAGATCCTGTTTGCGAGACCCAGGGGCCCTGCGATTGTTTTGAGAGTCTCTCCTCTCTGTATGACTGCACTGTGCCGCAGGTGCTCGACAAAGCAGCCCCATTGGAATGCAGCAGACGCGTCTCCATAGTGGCATAAGACGCAGTTTTATCGGCACCTATTTCTCCACTCCTCTGAGCACAATCAGAGGCGTCTGAGTGGCCTTGGCCTCCGGCTAATACAATGAGTGTATACGTGCGAGCTCACAAATCCACAGATGAACGCCGTCTCTCTTTGATGAACAGCCTCAAATGTAGCCAGAGAAAAGGCATTATTATGTTGGAGTGGAAGGAAGCCGGCTGCATTGAGTTAAGAGAAAATGCATTGAGAGAGTGGACTCTGTTTCTGCCTCTACGGTTAAGTCAAAGAGGTTGTAATGGAGTTTTCGGTGTCTGCCTCAATTTTTCACCACGCTTCAGTCAATTATAAAGTAGGCCTACGTAGGCAGCCTCCATTAATATCCGTCCTGCCTGTTTGCGGAGAGAGGACTCCCAGTGTATGCATCAATAAAGCAGGATTAGGAGAAATAGGGACAGAAATATGAAACGCTCAATAGAATATGGCATTTACATTGACAGTCAAACCATGAAATACATCTCTCTTCCACTCTCACTCCTACTCTGTCTCCCCCTCTCCAGTTTTTACTCTTTCTTCCCACTTATTATTCACAGGCTGTAGTCCATTGCTAAGTGCAGGTGAAAAAAGCCATTAAGTCACTGGCTCAGAGGCGTGTGTGTGTCTGTGTGTGTGTGTGTGTGTGTGTGTGTATTTGTGTGAGCGTGTGTGTTTGTGTGAAGTAGTGACAGGAAGACGGATTGCTACCCATTCTGAAACATGACATTCTAATCGGTGTGCATGTTAATTAACAGACTTTATTGAAATGTTTCTTGTAGCCAGAGAAATTGCAGGCTTAATGAATGGAATGCTCATGTTAGATGCCTGCAAAAAAAACTGTGTGTTTGTTTGCATGTGTAATTTTGTATGGTGTGTGTGTGTGTGTGTGTGTGTGTGTGTGTGTGTGTGTGTGTGTGTGTGTGTGTGTGTGTGTGTGTGTGTGTGTGTGTGTGTGTGTGTGTGTGTGTGTGTGTGTGTGTGTGTGTGTGTGTGTGTGTGTGTGTGTGTGTGTAGAAAAGGATCTGGTAATAAGAAAAGAACTTGATTCCCATTTGTTGTTCATATCAATTTATCCTTAAATGTTTTTTTCCACCACCTCTTGCGAACTTGTTTCCCTTAATAGTCTCCTTCAAATAGTGAGAGTCGCTCAGTATCTGAGAGAGCTCTGCATTCCATTTCGTTTGGCTCACTTCGCTTTCTTCTTTTTTTCTTTAAATCCCAGTAGGGATTTGGTGGTGACACTTGTGAACAGGCTTCACTGACATTTGGAAAACATATTAAATATCCACCATATGCTCCGAGTAGAGGCGGCGGAGCAACTTTTCTGCATGTGTCTCGTGTGTGTACGCATGAGTGTGCATGTCATTTGGGTGTTTGCACATGTGCTCTGAGATAGAAACACAAACAATGAAGCGACTCGGATGATTCAGTGCGGGGAGCATCCAGTCAGATTTTAAATGAACACTTTAACTACAGTTTTTCCTGTCCTCTGAGCTCAGTTCCATAAAACATTTGAACAAATTCATAAAAAGTATATGATGGTGTAACGCGGCTTGTATGTAATTGCCTGGGTCGTGTTTTATGATTTAAGATGCTTGCTTGCAGATGCTTGTTTTTATATGAAATAAAATCCACTGCTTCACCCAAAGTTGTGTCGGAGCCAGGCTTGTAACAGTATCTACTGACCTGACATGGTTTGATTTCACAAATGCTTTTCTGTAATGAGGCTCTGTATCTTTTTCAACTCATCCCATTCACCTCAAAAAATCACGTGATGCATTTCAGACGGAACACAAGTTGAATTTTTACAGGACCACAAGCAGTAATTGAACAGATACGAGAGGAGTGAAAAGATTTGTTCTTTTAAGTGGCAACATGAATTTGATTTATGGACGCAAGGAACAAGATGAAAAATCGAAAGGATATCCTAGTGAGATGCAAGATACACACAATGCCTACACATGCAGTAATTCTCAGTTTGATGCTAAGTTGCGGCTAACATCTTCACAAGTTGCATGCTGGCTGTTCAGTGGTGGAACGAGCTCCCCATTGACATCAGGACAGCAGATAGTATTAAGTTGAGTTGCACTTACATGTGGCACTTGTAGTTTGGCATTTTTAAAGACTAATTGTACTTACTTGATTCTTCCTCTTCTGGGTTTGTACCCTCATGGTTGAATGCACTTATTCTAAGTCACTTTGGACAAACGTGTGTCAGCTATATGAAACTTAATGTTCAGGGCAAATCAGCACAGATTTCACGGATAAGTAGTATTCAAGTCGAATACAGCGTTAGAAGGGCGAACACGTTACGTACTTGTGAATGATAATTGTTGCCAATGAAAGATGCTCTATCATCCTTCAAGAAGTCAACACCACAGAGTCGGCAACAGAACAAATCTTCTAAGGGGCATTAGCTTAGGTTATTAATCGATGGTGTCGGATCACGTGTGTGTGTCGCTCCGGTCACTTTAACACTGAGTCCTGACTGAGCGTCACGTCTCGTGACATGTTGACGAGTCCATTATCATGGTATTTAAATGCAGCCTCATAAACTCTGGAACGGTCGTGCTGTCTGGGAGCACATGGACGATTTCGCCCGCTCCTGATATTTCACATGATGGCCTTATACGATGATGATTTGAAAAATTGACATGATCGTGAGCGACGTTCACTCTCACTCTGGGGTGGGGAGGGGGGCACAATTACAAATTTTGTGGCGACTCTGCAACACCATGTGCATCTCTCGTACTAAAGATATACCACAATATATCGTACAGTTACGTGTGTAGGAGCGACAGTCTACTGTAGTTGCCTTGGTTATCCATAAATTTGACTCAAATGAGCCGTTGAAGTGCTTTAAGCGCTGTTTCCCCTCAACAGCTACTTGTGCTATAATCTCATGCAAAATGCAAAAAAGGAGAATGATGTGTTCGGCCATTTGACTGATGGAGCTTGAAGGAGAGTGTGTTTTGTGTGATTGTACCGCCACTGAAAGATATGGATGAGACGTGCTACCAAGTGGACCAATCACAGTTGGTGCTGTCTGTGGTAGAGTTTAGTCATATTTACATTCACACGCATCAAGAACCATCTTTCACTGAGTATAGTCAATGTAACCAAATGTTCAACACACAGAGGCTTCAGACTTGATTCTGTTGGACCTACCTATGTTGTGTGTTCTGTGCAGCTTCTATTAAAGAGAAGTCTGTCACATTCTGCTATCAATTGCAATGTGCCAGAAATCTGTTCTAAAGTTGAGTTTTGGGAGAGATTGGTTTTTAACCACCCTCTGCCGGAGCATTTCCTACAGGGAGTGAGGTGCCAGCCTCCAGTGATAAGTGGAGTTGCTGGTGGTTCTTGACACCCTTTCAAACGAGCTGTTAAAGCTGTTGGACAGGACCTTTTCTTTTTTTTTTAAGCTTTTATAAATTCTTTCAAAGTGACTGCAGACACCTTCAAATACCTTTAAGGCCTAGCGACGTATTCGTTACTACATAACTACTTCATGACACACAAAAACAAGTGACACACTTGTCAAATTCGCTTTTTTCTTTTTATAAATGAACTTAACTCTGGTTCAAGACCCAACTGCACCAATTCACCAGTTGCAGTACAAAGTTGCTTGGATAGAAAAACATTGATACTTTTTCCCACCATTTAATCTACATTGTCCATTTTTGTAGATTTTAGTTTTTAACATTTGGCCACTATTGTGCCAAAGACAAAATATGCAATCAGGTTGGCCAAATTTGGCGCATTCCACCCAGCACCTGTGAGCACCATCTGTGGGTGTGAGATGTGTGTTGAGGTAGAGAGCTGCCATGTGGGCAAGTTACAGACAGTAAATGTAACATAACCAGCACAGAGACAACTGTAATCAGTCAGACATAGTGGACGTGAAGTGAGACGATCCCATGGTGACCAGAGCATGTGAACAAAAACTCATTATTATTTGCTAAAAGGTATTTTGCATGAATACAACACTTTGCAAATGGCCTGGACAGACAATGTCCCTTCTGTCTTGTATAGAAACACCCACATATAAGATGCAATAGAACTAAATCCATGCATCCACAGGTTTCGCAGCCTACATTTCTTTACCGAAACATCCTGGCTAATGGATCTTGCAATTAGCAGCATCCTGATCGAAAATGATCTGCCATTTTGTCATTCCAAGGTCTCTTTCACGGCCAGCCAATCACTCAGGTTGTGTGGCTGCAGCAGACAGAGGACATGGAGGATGGTGAGTGACAGACCAGGGACAGGGTGACAAACAAGCTCTACCCTCAGCACCGGCTATCGATTTCAGCTCAGAGGTCTCCGCCTGATATGGCAGCAGTCAGGGTCGGCCAGTCACCTAAGCTAGAGCTAGCAGGCTATTAGCTTGGAAAGGGAGATGCAGGAGAAGACAATATTATCGTCATGCCCAGTCAGAATCAGGGATACGATACGTGCACTGCAAGTTTATGATATCACGCCCATACAACACAGTGCAGGAGGCACAGGGTAGTTTCACTGTGCTGTACCCATAATTGTATCTGACTGCTGTTTTGTGTCCTCAGGCAACTTTCTCATAGTTATTGGTCTTTCCTCGCAGTTTTCAAACTGAAAGAAATTGTAATTGTGCAGCCTGAATTCAGCTCCAGCTGTTTAAAAAATCATGATGATAAAGCAGTTATAACTTTACATTAGAATCGGTAGACTACAGTTTCAAAATAATGTGGTCTGACATGGAAAGCTTACGGTGCTGTAATTTTGTCCGCGGCTGTCTACCACATTTTCTCATACGATCAGCTTCTGGTGCCAGGAAGAACAACTGTATGTCGTTACCTAGGTGGCAGTTGTTTTGCTGCATGTAAATCGCTCTTTTCTTTCCATCGCTCTTATTTGCATATTTAATACAGTTTTCGTGAAAAGTGTGAGCTCAATCTCAAAGGGTAGAGCTGAGCCAGGGTGTTAAAACCAGAGGGGTTAGCTGGCTCCTCTGTATGATAAGGCCTCTTTCGGTTTCCCCTGCCCAGCCAGGTACTTTATGTGGTTTGCAGTTAGTACCTTAGCATGGTGATAAAACTTTGCCTCAGCTAACTACAGCAAACTCACTGTGGTTTGTTTAACAGAGTGTAGACCTCATACCGATGTGTGCCTCACAGGCTTTATGTCAAACACTGAGGTCTTATTTTGTAGATTGAGAATTTAAAGGTTAAAAAATATATATTCATACAGTATAGCACATGCATGGATCCATGACAGTGCCGTCTCGCTCGATTTGGTGCTTCCATACACCCTTAATGATGAATGGTGAGTGTGTGCCAATATAAACACGGGGAGGCCTGGTTGTGGAGACACACGAATGTGGCCTGTTATGTCAATCAGCCTGAGGTCTATATCAGTCTCAGTCTTGCTAGCTGTCTGCAGGATTACAGGATTTATTTTCCACCACCAGGCAAGACACCTTGCTCCATACAGCATCAATGACAACACTGGTGCCTTCAGCCTTTTCACATGTTTTGTAGAACTCATTATATTGCCTTGGTTTATTTTTAATGGCCCTCTCATTACCCCGCCACTGCTTTGACCGGTAACTATGTACTGCTTCAAAGCATGTTTTTTAAAATAGGAATATTAGAGCCTAATACGCATCTGTTGGTTTGAAATGTCCTCCAGTCGAATCCAGACCGACCATTAGTCACCTTGGATGTGAGTGGCTACTTGCTGCTCGGTATCTCAGAATTTTCCCAAGTTCAGCCAGTGGATTTGTTGTGTCTTAAACCCCTCGGAAATGCCGTTGAATAAACCCTGAGCTTCAGCAATTGCTCCGACAGCACTCTTTTATGGAAGTGACCAGTGGGCTGATGAGATGCAATTGAATTGCATATATTAAACACTGATGGTAACATTCTTTTATGGAAGCTGGTTTTACTGTGCCTTGGGCTTTTGCCAGGTTGGTGTCTTATGGGGAGTTACAGTCCTCTGGACTCAAGTTATACGTCCTCGCTCAAAGTAGGAGGGGTGAGCTTTTATATACTTTAATGATAAATGGATGAAAAAAGGTGAAATAAAGTGAATTCTTTACCCTTTGAAATATGGGGTTGTTTGTGATGCACAAAGTGCAATTTAATCAAAAGTGGATGTATTTTACTTGAGAAGCTGACATGGATCGGCTATAGGAAGAAAAAAAAAAGGTGTCCCTGAAATAACTGCTGGACAGTCTAGGAAATGCATTTTATGGTGATATAGCATCTGCTGCATGAATAATGGTCCTTGAACGTTTCCCTCCACAAGTAAATAAACAACCGCTTAGGCAGAGCTTTGTCAGTCACACTACGCAAGATCTGAATTAATAGATTGAAATGTTGCTAAAAAGGACAAATCCCTATTTTAGTTTTTGCTTTAAATTATGAAGTTGGAAAATCGGCATCGGTTATCTTTTTAAGATTTTGAAAAAAATGTGTACACCATAAAATACCCTCTGCTATAGAGGAAATTTAGGACATTTTGCCTGCGGCGCATTTCATTGATGGTGGTACATGACCTTCCTTTAACACAGTACTGTGCAAACAAATCTGCAACCACTTTCTAAAATCGCCCACTCGCTACACACAAGACTTCCGCACTCCGCATCTCTTAAAGAAGCCGCGCTACTCGTGTAACAATTTGCTGTCCCAGACCTTTCCAACGTCCTGTTGAGCTTTCACAGAGATGATCAATCACAGTGTAATTTACCTGCTACTGCTGATTCCTAATGCTTCGGAAGAGAAGACTGTTGAAGTAATTTATAGTTTCCACATGTATAATAATGTGTGCGATATCATTCCAGGTCTTGTGGAAGCCAAATAGTGCAGAGCTTGGCAAGTGTGTTGTTGGCTGCAGCTAGTCAACTGTCAGAGATCTGAGGTTTGCTCTTCAACGCTGCTCATTCCTCTGCTTGACAAGCCCCAGACTCTGTCAATGGGCAAAAGTCACAATGAGGGAAATGACTTGGTGGCTTAATCAGCAACCTCTACTTTCCCAAGACAGATCTCAATGAAGAAAGGCCACTGGGTCGCACATTTAAATAGCCGCATTAATTAACTCATATAGAGCTGACACTTTTTAAAAAATGAAAATGAAAATGAAAAAGAAAGGACAGCAATAGTCATGGAAAATGAGTTGGACAGAAAATCTAGTGGCTTACACCTGAGAATGTGCTCGGCAGAGAAATACCAAATTGACAAGCGGGGATGTTTGGAGGAATAAGGTCTAGACTATCCTGACATAGAGACAGTGGCTTTCAGTCACTAGGATGTGGACGTTAGGCAGAAAGAACCCACAGTGGCCAGACAGCAGCCTGGTGGAGATTTGAAAGAGGCAGACGCTCGGAGGCTTTAATATGACGAGCTACAGTAGCAGCGCGGCGGCGGGGGCCTCCTGCTTTTACGATGGAGTCACAGTTTTCAATGAGCCAATCCATTTTTCACTGGGACGAATTGCTTCTGACAGTCCAATGGCCAGGCCAACGTCTCGCAAAATGTAAAAGGTCTGGCGCAAATGATGTCTGACCTTATCAATAGCTGGGACCCATCCATCTAAAGGCAGACCCCCTGTCGCCTCGTGCAACAAGGCTGCTTATACCCCCCCCCCCCCCCCCCTCTTCCCTTTAGGGCTGCTGTATGTCTCTGAATTGCTCACTCGCCGCTGTAGGATTCACTCTGCCTATATGTACGTACTCTCCTCTGTTTGTTGGAAAATGACTCTTTTTATCTAAGAGTGTGAATGGGACTTCATCTGGTTTGTTTACACC
The DNA here is from genome assembly GCF_947347685.1 of Pleuronectes platessa. Taxonomy (NCBI): domain Eukaryota; kingdom Metazoa; phylum Chordata; class Actinopteri; order Pleuronectiformes; family Pleuronectidae; genus Pleuronectes; species Pleuronectes platessa. Next base: position 22,643,232 of record NC_070629.1, on the reverse strand, counting down.
ATCAACATCTCAGAAACCAATCTCTGGATTTTGATTAAACTTGATAGAATGACGCATGTCTCTTGATTTGATTGTTGCACTCTTGCGTTGATTGCTGACAGGGACACGGGGGACTCGCCACCAGGGTCGTGAGCAGCATCTTAGGAAAGATTTGTCTATTTTGTCAAAACTGTGGAAATGAATGCCCATTACAAGTAACACTTGTAATATATTGCAAATATTTTTATTTTTTATCAACCCTCTCTATCAAGGCCAATCAAAAAATCGTACCCAACTGTACCCAGCAAGACTCGGTATCAGTCCTGCCTTTTTCTCATTATCAGGGCCTGGTTTACTGGTTTAATCTCATTATCCCACCAGGTAGTCTCTTAAGCCTTGTTCTATGTGATCCAAATCACCATCAAATCCATCTAGAACAGTTAGACCTGAAATAGGTAGTAACTATACTGTATGTATGTGCATGGGAGCTCACATCTCGAGTAAAGTATGTATCTGAAAGCTCCAGTCTTGTATTTTGTGTATCTTAGAGCAGGAGTGTATTGGATTTTCTGCACATGCTCACAAGTCCTCCAACGAGAACTTCTAATATATTAAGTCATATATCATATATCAAGTTGGTGCTGAAGTGGGTTAAAAGAAACTTGCCACTAAATATTTAACATAGTTTATCATTCTTACAAACATGATTCTGATTGTGATTGAGCTGAAGAACCCTACAATCAAAAGTGCTGACAGTGGAAATGACCCTTTGTTTGATCTATGTGTGTGTCTGTGTGTGTGTTGCCGCTGTGATTGCATACTGAGCTGAACTGAGCTGAACTGAGCTGAGCTGGGCTTGGCTGGGACTGAGGGCCCTCCCCTAGGAAAGCCAACCATCTCACACAGTCAGATCTGCACCAACTAGAGGAGACACTTTGGACAAGTTAAACAGTGATAAATCTGCACGTCAGTATGATTTAAACCTCGGCCGCTACTTCCTGTCAGCGTCGTGTCATATCGCCGCCCCTGAAGGCCTCATATTGGCCACCACGTGGTTCTTCAAGAAGCCAGGGATGATGAAAGTGTGAGAGGTAAGTGTGACAGGCTTAACTGGTGGAAGAAAAAGAACAAGTTTTGATTAATTGCTGTGGCGGTGATTGTGAAGGGAGATGGACCATGGGTGAGTGGAGCTACTGCAGCGGCTGTGAATGTGGAGCTGATATGGGCTGTTGTACTGCTTGTGATTGCTTGTGCACATATAGAAACAAGTGTAAATTAAAATAATGAGTTGTTTTTCTCACCAAGCCTGGAAGGGCTAGAAACAGTAGAGGTCAAGTGTCAAGCATCTAATTATTCTAGTATGATAATAAAGCCATTATTTCCGAATTGGAGTCGAGGTGGAGTCACGTGTCGATTCCTTCAGGTCCACAGTATTTTTTTTTCTTGCCAATAAAGTGAAATAAAAAATAATCTTAAATTATTAATATCCTTCATAACTAAATCGCTTTACTTTCTTTTTGGCAAATGCATAAAATACCTACGTCCACTATTAAATTAGTTCCGTTGCTCAACAGGTTACAGATATTGGACGCTGCAGTTGAATAATCCCATGGAATCCTTCTTGGGTCTGAAAATGAATATGAAATATAGAATAACAAGCCTAAGTTTATGAATCTTATCAAGTCATTTTGATGACAGCCCAAGTTTCTATGACATATGACATAACCCTCTATCCTCAGACATCCTCAGAAAGGGGGTCATGTCAATTTGTATATGGAAAAAGTCCCTTCGAAAAATAAATAAAAATCTACCAACGGCTTCACTGGAGAGTAGATATGACTGGAAGAGAATGTCCTAATATTACATTACATTCATTTGGCAAAAACCATGTGCACCCTGCCTGCGAATGATGTCCTGAAGGAGAAACTATAATAAATATAACCCTCTCAAGAGTCTTTATTTTCAGACTCTTACTGGGGTCTGCTGCGTGCTAATACAGGATCATTTCCCCCTGACGTCAGTGCATCACAGAATGAAAAATAACAGGGACTAATACAGTCAAGATAATCAAGATTAACTGGTTCTGATGTGCATCGTATCAAAGATATCCGCTGTACTTCAGTAAAAACTAATTTGCAGTGATAAAGTAGTCACTATAAAGTACTGTTTTTAAACAGGCAAATCTTATAGAATGAAAAAACCTATTTAAAAAAATTCTCAAATATTCTGACTCTTTCTGTTAAGCGCGTAGAAAGACCAGCAGTATAACTAAAGTATAGAAATACATCTTGAAAGTACAGCATTCCGCTTTGCTTGTACATTGTGCAGCATTCAGCAGAGTTCCTTCTCCTGTGTGTTGGGGCTCTGAGACATGATGCTGCACATTTCAAACCTTTGTCTCTTCGATGTTTGCAACGTTTTGATGAATGACTCAACCTTTCCCGTGTACCAATTCCCCAGTAAATGTCCGTATCTGTGCAGCAGAACTCCAGAGCGGAAAACATTGTTTTACTAAATAATCCACCTCCCACCCCCATATTCCAGCGAGTTAATGCGTGCCATTAGCGTACATGCTAGATAATTGGCCATTATGTTCTATTGAGCAGCGGTCTATCCGACATTGCCGACTGGTTGAGAAACATTGCATCAACTAAGGTTTTTTTGTTGTTTTTTTTTTATCTGAGCATCGCAAGGTTAACTCTTGTGTGTAGCAGTTAATTGGAGGTTGGGAGTTGGGAGGGTTTAGGGGCTTAAACACTGTGAGGATCTTTTTTATTCATTAAATACAGGATTGATCTCTTTTTTAATTTGCAAAATGCGATGGGGTTAGACCATCACGTTCAGTGGTGCATGTGGTATGGGTTGTTGCACTATACCGGCTATGATGTGCATGAAAGCTGCTTTGAAAGTGTGGGACATATTTCAGAAAAAATCTGATTTTAGATGTAGCTTAAGTCATTTTCAGACATGATCTCCGGAACTTGTTGGGGTCTGGACTTTGTCCTTAGTTTGCCTTCCACATATGAATTTGTTTTTGTTAGTTTTGCATCTGTTGCATGTTAGAAAACATCATCAACACCACTTGCTCTAGTGAATCCTCTGCTCTGTGCATCTCTAAAAGCAGCTTTTGTGAGTTCTAGTGGATTCACATATACTTAGTTCTGTCTTCTATTATAATTATTTGTTTCTACAAGCAAACAGACACGCTTCATACATACTGCTCGTGAGATTAGTCTCCAAATCTTTCATGTGATGGACCCTTGGCATCTCCATAATGAATATATCTGAACATATCTAGCACGGCGCTGTTCTTTTCGGTGGGCCTCTTTAGTGATCAAGGGCAATAATCTGTTAGAAACCACACACTGCACTGCTTTATATTTTACAAGGTTTCAACAAATCTGCTGTATAATGATGCGTATATACAGCAATTCAGCACATAGTATTATGTAAGAATAATAATTATTGCAATTTCAAACGAGAAGCAGTAAGTGCTTTCAAGGGGAAGGGGAAATAATTATGAAGTTTAGTGGGCCTGTTGGAAAAATAGGTTCCTGTTGTCCAGCACAACAGACTGCTTTGTCCCCACCTCTTGTCTGAAGTGGCTATAAAACACAGTAATTGCCCCTGGCCTCTCATATTCTATTTTTCCTGCACCCAACCCCTCCCCGACATTATAAATATGAGAAAAATAATGTGCTGTGGTGACAGAGAGCGAGAGGGGGAGAGTACGTGTGTGCATTCGTATTAGGAAGAAAGGAAGGAATAAAGCGAGGGAGGAGGACACACAAGGAAAGAAAAAATGTTTGTACATTCTATTTGAGTTTCTCTTTTAAAGGCCTGGATTGACTGAGTAGATGGACAAATATTACGGTGAAAACATTATTTCATCTCCCTTTATAATTCTCCTGATTATTGTTTTTTCAAAAATAACTCAGGGCTACCGTGAGTATTTTCTATTCCCAATTAAAAGAAAAAAACAATTTTCAAATCTTTAAATCTTTGATAATTTCATATGAAATTGGAAGGCACTCATCTGTTCAACCCACGGTCAAAACTACAGGGCCATTCCGGAATGTACCACTAAATTCAACAGCCCATGGGCAGCACATATATTTTTATTTGATGAGGATAATGAGACGTAAAAGTACATGGCACCAGTTTTAAAATATTGGTGGCCCTCCTATCGGTTTTCATCCTTTCCACTAACCTCCCTCCTCTCCCGGGGTTTTTCGAGGACAAGCCTTACTAGGCAGAATTAGTACTTTTCCCGAAAAGTGTGGTTTAGGCAGATGTCTAAATGGCCGCCCACTGTTGGCAAGCCGGTAGAATAACAATGAACTTGGGTGGGGGGGGGGGGAGCTAGAGCTCTTCTGTCTCTACAATGCTGACTGGAGTTTCTGGCTAACGGGCAGAGGGAATCCGTGTGAGACACGAGCGTTTGCTAATTGAACGCACGGCCTGACTTGCTAACTTGAATGATTGTTTCACACCCCGGCTATAAATCCTTCTCTGTTACTCTGGAAGGTGCAAATGAAACTGGACTCTTTCCCTGTCTGCGATCTTCACTCCATCACCACACCATCCGTATGATAGTTTACTGCTTCTCCTGCTCTCTTTTATTTTTGTAAATAAAATAAAAAGAAGTAAGACTTATTATCTGGTTCATAGAGGTCCTTCGAACATTTGAAAGTCTGAAGGAAATCAAGGCCTTAAAGTTTGTAAATAACCTGTGTTTTGCTGACTGCGTGTGTGCAAGAGACCACATGACCCATCACTGTATAGCACACTGTGTGGTTTACATTTTATTTCTGGAGCACAATCCCCAAAGACACTAAACATGTGTTAAAAACTGAGTAAAGCAAATAGAAATATAAGATCCACGTCGTTACATTGTTGTGCACATGATGAATAAAGGCTTAGATCTTGAATCTTGAGTTCTGAGTAATATTTATAGCAGATGCTCTAACTTCTCTGCTTGTGAGCTTCTTTAAAGCTTGCACGTTTTCGTTATAAAACACTGAATAACGTTGGCTTTTTTGGAACTGGAAAGCCTTTAAAAGTGTCAGAATTTGATCTTGAAAGCATGGGAACCCTGTAATCACCATCTACATACACTATACTTTGAATGCTCTATGTTATTAGATTGTCTAACAGTATTTGCCTTTTTAATACAAACTTTGCAGTTTTAAATATAGCCTGAAATCAACCATGGTCCAACTTGATTCGCTGATTTTAAAAGCGGCCCCTGTGTGATTCCCTCTACAGACTGACTATACTCCAGACTATGCTGCACTGTTTGCGGTCCTATTAACAGACAACACTTAAGATGAAAACTTTCTCTTTTTTTGTGAAGGGATGGCAAGCGTTTTCCTTTTCAAATCTATTGAAGTTTTTTTGGTATTGTTTGTTACAGGGGAAAATAAAAGTAGCAGCAGATGACTTTTCCTGAAAGTAAAACGCAATCAACAACACTTCTTGTGTGTAGATAAAGTAACTGAGCGCACCGAGGGAAACTCGACACAGACAATCCAGGCAATCTGATATCACCTGGGGTAAAAGAAACATCTGGCACTAGAGGGCACTCTCTATCTCCCTACCCCTCAGACCTGCTCCGTGTTAAACATACACACGCACACACACACGTGGGCGCACACACACACACCCACACACACACCCTCTCACCCTCTCATGCACAGAGAGAACATGCTGAACATTCAAATATGAAAGTCAGAATGAGATGTTCTCCCAGCTACTAGGAGACAATCAATTTGAATTGTATTAATCAGCGCTAGCACTCAGGCCCTCTCTAGTTCACTATTCAATTACAACTGTTACATCTCATCCTCTCTCTCTCTCTCTCTCTCTCTCTCTCTCTCTCTCTCTCTCTCTCCCTCGCTCTGTCTGAGTCTATATCTCTGTATCCTACTGTAGCCACTATCTATATTAATATTTCCCTATTGTTTTTTTCCTGCAGCAGCATAGATGATAGATTTTAACCTAATGAAAAGCACTTCTGTTGAGATTGAAAAGCTCCTTAAACACATTACAGTGAACCCTCTGTCTTTCCCTCCCCCTCCCCTCCTGTCTTTCTCCATCAGTCTCTCTTCTTTCTCCCTCCTTATTTTGCCCCCCCCCCCTTGTTCTCGCACCCTTTTCTTTCTTGACATTATACATCATCTGTTGCACCCTCTATGCATCCTGCAACTCCCAAACACTGCTATCTTTCTGCTATCTTTTCTTACGTCTGCCCCTTCCCCCTTCTTTCTATTCTAAATGGGCTGCATTACTGTAATGAGCTGGTAATTTATGGAGGAGGAGTGCAAGGCTTGTATCGTTTGCCCATCGAGTGTTTGGCCTTCCCCCCCCCCCATGCTCCCCCACTCCCTCTCGAAACGCATGCATACACACTCTCAGCGCCAAGTGCAACCTCATCGTCAAAACAAGTTGGGACACAAACACACACAGTACAGGAAGTGCACATTATGACACTCAAGAGAAACACCTGAGCGGATGATGCAATGAAACCAGCACAGCAGCAACTTCTGTTTGTTCCATGTTAGTATACACACTGGATGTTGTCAGCCTCGATACTAATGTGCACTCAGACAAACACATGGCAGCACACAGTCATATGATTATGAGCTAAAATGAAAAGAAAAAGCTTCAGGATATCAACATTATTTTTGCCTTAAGTGTCAAAAAGGTACGGTTTAAAATAATACTGTAGCCAGCTACATAGAGTAAAATAAAATAATAAATAAAATATCTCTTAACTAAATAATATGTTAAAAGGAAAACCATTTATAAACCTGAGTGATGATTGTGTTAAACACTTTAAAACCCAGCAAGCACTTTGTTTACCCTCTTGATTCAAATTCAAACATTTTTTACTTTAAAACCTTAAAAATTAAAGTCAATGTGTGTGCGAGAAGTGTATTTGTTGCAGGTTTGCACAGTTTTGTAACCTGTGCCACCTCTTTTGTTAGATTCCAAGTGTGCATTAGAACATTTTAGGAAGTGGAATAAATATTACCCTCGGGAGGCAAAACAGAAAACCACCAGATGTTTGCTTGATATCAAATCGAGGCTGTTAACTTAGACGAAAAGTGTAAAAACCTGTAATTGGTTTGTTTGCCTCATGCTGATGCTGAGCTCCTTATTTCAGCAGGAAGAGCAGTTTTTATAAATGTTCCTCTTTGGTTCCCAGGCACAGGTTACAGCCACAGCTACACAGGATAATTGTCGTTGTGGGATGTCTTTCTATTATGGTTGTGTAACTCCATAGTCACAGAGCGGCGAATATCTTAAGAGAAAGAGACCTGTTTAGACAACAGGGAGACAGGAGGAGAGGTTCGGCCAAGAGAGGAAGAAGAGCTAAAAACACATTGAGGAAGAAAGGATGAGTAAAAAGAATGAAAGGGAGGTCTGTTAGATCTTCTGACTGTCGTCTACCTCAGCTCGTAACCTGAGCAAAGGATTAAAGGGAACGTTAAAGGTTGCATGCTCCTGACATTATAAATATTGTGTATGTGCATGTTTGAGTTGAACACTATACCCATGTACACTGATGGCCTCACACTGGGATGTTAAACACCATGGCGACAGCCATTGACCCCAGTCGTAAAGAGGTTAAAGGTCAGTGGAGCTACAGAGGAGTTGACAGTGACAGGGAAACCAGCAACATCCTATAGTGGGGGGGGACAGGGAGGACTTGGAAGGAAAGGGAGAGGGGAGGAAAGCTTTGGAGGGAAGTAGGAGAGTGAAGGAAAGGGGGAAGTGGCAAGAGAAAAAGGCGATGTGGAGAATAGGAAGTAAATGATGAGCTAATGAGCAAAATAAGAGAATTAAAAAGATAATGAGGAAAGACCCAGAGATATTGCATAGGGATTTCATTTGAAAGGCTGATTGTTTTTAAGCTAAACTAAAACTCATTTGTGGCTGTTGTTAGCGGGATCCTAACACATTCAAGCAAATTTTCAGTAATACTCTGGTGAATTCAATAGTTAATTTCAATAAACTAATTTCCCTCATTTTGCATTAATGAAACTAATAATATGAGGTTACAATAGTCTCCCCTGCATACAGGTTTACCTTGTTATGACTGGACAAATGATCCTTTAAAAAAAAAAAAAAATCTCATACGCTTTCAAGTCTCTTGATCCTCATTTCATCTGTTGTGTAATTTTTTTTTCTCTCTCTGGCACTAGGAAGTTACCTCCTGGATAAAAAGCACTTTGTATTTTTATGAGACATTCTGACTATACAGCGGTACAAAAACAAGGTTCTTAAACTGTCATTTTGCATTTAAGAGCGCTTATCAATTTCATAGACGCACTGGACGCAGGAGTCTCGAGGAAGACTTGAGTTATTCTGTGTGCGTCTGAAACGAGCCTTGGGAAAGGTTAGCCATAAACAGACAAAGGTGTTTGATCCATAGCCAGGTATTGATCAAAAACACTGTCTAAGCTCATGAAAATGTACATGTCTGTATGGGTGTGTGTCTGTGCTCTCTGATGGAGTGTGTGCAGTGTATACAGTAATGGCACTTGACGTGTGATTTGAGTTATGGCCAGGTATTGATCAGAAAACATCACGGCAGCTTTAAACTTTGCTAAAGAGCTTTTGGTGAGACCTGGCTAAGTACTCTTACAGACTCAAGGGCCATTAGCAGTTTGACAAATGGAGAATAATTAGAAAATCATCTTTCCTTCAGACACAAAGGCCACATTTTAGTGCAGATAATACACATCCTTTAATCGTCTTTATCTTTTACACATAAATGTTGGTTTTTCACCCTTTGCACTCTGCACCTGTTAATTCCTCAATGCAATGAGAGTTTTAAATTAGAACTCTCCAATTAACGCTTAGCTTTATGTTCTCTCCTATACTTTTTTTTATTTTATTATCTTTATCGCTTCCAAGTGGAGACCTTTGACTTCTCTTTTTACGTGGCGTTCTGTTCATATAGCTGTATTTTTACACTGGTGCTAAATACAGATCATGTGTTATTATCTTCCTGCAGCGTGCCCACTCAGTAAACCTTATGTGTCTTTCTTTTCCATAGGCTCAGTTCCTAGTATATGTTATGTCAAACCAAGGGCATAGAAGCAACTGGAGCCTTCATGTTTTTGAAAGAGTCAGTTTTAACATTGTTTCAACATTTATTTTTCGACTAATCATAAAGAATTTAAAGATGAGGGATATATAGTAACTGTTGGTTGCAACCAATGTATCCCACCCCTCCCATCGACCCCTCTTGTCTCTGCTATGCACCCAAAACACCCAAACGTGCACTGACACCTGCTAGACGCAGACTTTTCTCTCACCTGCTCGATACCCTCTGACCATCGTCGCCCTGTCAGTGGCGATCAGTGGTGTATATCTCACAGGTCGTTTAGTGACAGACAGGTAGACACCGGCTTTTTCTTCTTTTTATCAGAAAGAGAAGTGGATTTTAACAAAAGTGTTTCAGAAACAACTTACCAACTCTACCTGCACTTTAAGTTTAGGCTAAGTAAGAGTACCCTTACATTCTGAAAGCTAAGAAGAAAGATTTGAGATAGGAACTTAAATCCGTTTGCTCAGAGGACAGGACTTACATTACAGGGAATGTTTGCTTCCTCTTAAGTGACATCATTTTGACTCGTCCCTGTCTTGCTCACTACACAGATTTTTGTCTGCAGTGCCTCGGCAGCGCTGCCAGTTGCTATTCTTATTGGTTGTAGAATTCAGGGCAGGAACAGGGATATCTCGAGCCTTTCCTTGGGCGGGTGTGTCCGCCATCAACGGTCTACTAACCTAATTGTTGTGCATCTCATTCGTATTGGGTCATTGGTTTTAAGGGTTGTTTCAGGTGGTCTTAACTCCCTTAATTTGCACTGGGACAAAACCACACACTTGCTTGTGATCATAACGATCTGAAGGGTTTGTCAGGGGAAGGGGAAGAGGAAGTGAGCGTGCCGGTCAGTGATTCCCGCTGGGTTAGAGCGGACAGAATGGACTGTTAAAGGCCAGAGATAAGGCTCAGAAACAGACTTAGTGGCACTTACTGACTTTGTATATTAGACAAAGTCAGAGGGGTCATTTGGGGAGGAAAGGGGAAAAGAAAAGAAAATAAGTACGGACATGGTAAATAAGTGGAATAAGGAGAAAGAAATTCTAATTTGAAAGACACTATCTCCGTGTCAGTGTTAGTAATATTCACTGGGAACCTAGCGGTGCTTCTAATTACCTAATTACCCTGTGCAGGGGAACAGCTCACTTTATTAAATGAATTCCCACTCACAATAATTACAGAAACAAGTTTTTTTTAAGCTGCACTTTTCGTCTCTCTAATGACAAAACAAGAGATCTCCGGCACAAAAGTCTTTTACCTTCCAGACAAAGAATTATTATGATTGGCAGAGTATCTCCTGGTGTCTTAACCTGTGCTCTGTCTATCAGTATTTAACGGCAGCCCGTTTTCTCCTGGATCTTAACAAGCGTGATGGGAGAGAGGCCTGTTTCTGGGATCTGGATCCAATAGTAGCGTGTAATTACCT